>NW_010275011.1:0-4023 GCF_000690775.1 Eurypyga helias | reverse complement strand
TGCTAGCTGGTGTTAAACCACAACAGTCACACATACACAGCTGAGTCATCCTAGGTTTCCAGAAACTAATTTGATTTCAATTTTTGATCAGGGAAAGCCCTTCTTACATACAGAGATAGTATCTTCTGCTTCATTGTTGCTGTTATATTTTTATATTGAATGTTTCTCCGTAAAAGGCAAGGAAAAGATATAAAACCCACAGAATTTTCAGAGGGCACTGTGGACATACCAGCGTTATGGTATCTTCAGTGTATCAGCCCAGTGATAGGGGCTATCCTCTTTATTCCAGGCACAAGACCACAGTACAAATAATTTTTCATCCTGTTGAAGTGTCAGCTTGTATTTCTTCTCCTAGAAAGGGTCTACCTTCTGGTCCACATGGGAAAGAAGGTTCTCAAATCTCCTCTCTTAATATCGCTCCACTTCTATTCTGTTTAAATGCTCATTTGCTCACAGGTTACTGCTCTTGTGAGATCATTGCTATAATCCGGTTTTGGTAAGATCCAAGTTCCTTCTCTGACCCAGTCTTCCACAGAGGTCCCCGTTGCAGCTATTAACACCTGTTGCCCTTGTTTCCTTGCTTCCTATTGTGTTATACAGTTAATTTTCTTTTTAAATGTTTGCTAAGAGCATTAGCAATTATTTTAAGAAGAAAGGAATGTACCGAATACCAGCAATTTAGGATAATGGATTTAGTCTAGGGACTAAAAGGAAAGCAAAGGGAAATTTCCTTACATAGTTTTATAGTTTGTGAAAATTCTTGTAGACTAACATTCTGGAGAGGGGATATAGGAACTCTTTGTGCCAGAGAGAGCAGATGTTAATCCCAACACTTTCACTTTTCAGACCAATTTGTTAGGCTTTTCTGCTGTTTCTAGGCAGGATACTTCTGTTACATCAGCTCTGCTCCCACTGCAAACCAACCAACCCACGTTCCTTCCCTTCAGACCATCAATTTAATTCCTTCATGAGCCGTACATTTCAATTCAGTACTGCATCCCTCTGTTATCAGATCAACTGAAAACATACAGGAGACGCAATGAATGTTTGGCATCTGAAAAATTTAGGGATAAAATTGTTCCAAAATAATTGCTTACAATCATAGTTATTTCTTAGGATTTAAAGCTTCTTTTAGCTTTATTGCCTAATTGGGTATGTGAGAAAAAATATTTCAGTATTGATTTCACAAACTAAAAGTTCACTGGCTGTTTCTATACAAACACAGTCACATACAAGCTCCATAACATTTTCTCAATGGAAAACCCCCTTCTGCCGTCTCGCAATGAACTTCCAAAGAACTGCCTGTGGTGAGGTCGTGGCCGTCTGCCCTCTGCTGCAGATGCGTTAGCCCCTGTGGTGAGGTCGTGGCTGCCTCTCCTCTGCTGCAGACCCACGAGTCATTTGCGCAGGAAATGGCAAACATCTCTTACAGTGGTTATTCCCTCCCACTGCTACTTTATCCAATGGATTTGGGTTTGCACTGCCCATCAGGCTGGGTGATACCCTCTGTGACAATAGCACTACTGAAATGACTAGTGGCAGGTGTGTCATATACACATTATTCAGTAGGGAATAATGTTTCAGTCTGATGCAGAATGACCATTTTATGGCTACGCTGTATAAAATCCATCCATCGGCAGACACTGGGCCTGTACAATTAGGCATGAATGCTTCATTTCCTAGGAGTTAAATGCCATTTCAATAGCTGTTTAAAATGAAATATCCAGATGAGTTTAAGCAATGTTTCCTACTCCAGCTGCCTCAGTGGAAATCAAAAATGGGAGTTTCTTTTATGTGACAGAGGATGTTGTGGTGCTGATTTTCTGAAGCCCTGATTTATCCATGAAGAAAAGCCATAAGGAAAAAGAACTACCACAGGAAACAAATTATACTTGAAAATATATTTAATTGAGAACAGGCTGACTTAGTGCAGAGGCTCATTTGTGATCAGGTGGCTTTTCTTTGCATTTTTGTGTGTGAGCACAGCTACTGGGATTACACATCTCCCATGTGACCATTAGGCATGGAGCTGTGGATAGTTCCTGCAAGGGGTCTCAGTATGCTTGATAGGTTCTCTGATGCTATTTTTTAAGTAAAAAAATACCTGTTTGATTCATGCCCTCATCAATAAAGTTTTTCAAGGGAACAATGGATGGATTTTAATTTTTATACACTTTTAAAAAAGCAAAGAGAAAACAGAGACTATGGTATCCAACCACTGTATTTAGCCTTCTATGATGGGGTCATGACCTTGGTGGACAGAGGACGGGCAACCGATGTCATCTACCTGGACTTGTGCAAAGCCTTTGATACTGTCCCACATGACATCCTTGTCTCAAAACTGGAGAAACATGGATTTGACGGATGGACCACTCGATGGAAAAAGAACTGGTATGTCGTGGGAGGACTATAAAGACACTCTCGAAGCTTACAGGGATCAGGTTAGGAAAACCAGTGTACCTTAGTGGTTGATAGAGGGGACAATACAGTTTAACATCTTCATTCATGACATGGATGGTGGCGTAGAGTGCACCCTCAGCAAGTCTGCCGACAACGCCAAGCTGTGTGGTGTGGTCAACACACTGGAGGGAAGGGATGCCATCCAGAGGGACCTGGACAGGCTGGAGAGGTGGGCCACTGTCAGTCTCATGGAGTTCAACAACGCCAAGCGCAAGGTCCTGCACCAAGGTCAGGGCAATCCCAAGCACAAGTCCAGGCTGGATAGAAAGCAGCCCTGAGGAGAAGGACTTGGGGGTACTGGTGGATGAAAAGCTGAACATGAGCTGGCCGTGTGGGCTGGCAGCCCAGAAACCCACCCATATTCTGGGCTGCATCAGGAGAAGCCAGCAGGTCGAGGGAGGTGATTCTGCCCCTCTACTCTGCTCTGGTGAGACCCCACCTGGAGTGCTGCGTCCAGCTGTGGAACCCACAACATCAGAAGGTTATAGACCGGTTGGAGCGAGTCCAGAGGAGGCCATGAAGATGATCCAAGGGCTGGAGCACCTCTGCTGTGATGAAAGGCTGCGAGAACTGGGCTTGTTCAGCCTGGAGAAGAGGAGGCTCCGGGGAGACCTCATTGCAGCCTTCCAGTACCTGAAGGGGCTACAAGGAAGCTGGGAGGGAACTTTTTACAAGGGCCTGTAGTGACAGAACAAGGGGTAACAAGTTTAAATTGAAAGTGGGGATGTTTAGATTGGATATCAGGAAGTTCTTCTCGGAGAGTGTGGTGAGGCACTGGGACAGGTTGCCCAGAGAAGCTGGGGATGCCCCATCCCTGGTCATCTTCAAGGCCAGGCTGGATGAGGCTTGGAGCAACCTGGTCTAGTGGAAGGTGTCCCTGCTTAAAGTTAAAGAACTAGATGATCTTTAAGGTCCCTTCCAACCCAAAGCATTTTATGATTCTATGACTGTATGTCATCTGTCATCCTGGGATGGAGAAACCCATTTTCCATGCAGAATGGGGCTTTTAGGTGTTGTTTTGAGAGCTGTAGGGAAGAACTTAATCTCTCCTTTCTCTGGCTTTGCTTACTCTTAATAACATTGGTCCTGTTCTGATGCTGAATGGAATTATGTTGAAATGTTCCCATTTTTCTTGACTGGTGAAACCATTTCCTGCCTGTTCTAGCCTGATTTTGTTCCTTGAAGCTGATGCTCCACATGTTCCCTGTGAGGAAAGCTTATTGATGGATTAAGAACAGTCTGGTGAGAACAATGTACCCCTTTAACCAGTGGCATATGCAGCTTGTTGTTCAATTGGAAGGATTTTAACCTCTAAAGCTCAGTGAATCATGGCTAGACTAGCTGCAGATATGTCCCTGGTGGGCCTCAGCCCTGATCTGAGCCCAGAAGAGGGCTGGGGGCAAATGTCCTATCTGCTGCCCTGTCACATCTGTGCCACTGTAAAATCGAAACTGAAATAAGGAGAAACTAGATAAGCTGGATGCTGTGGTGTGCTTTTCAGCTTGGTACTCTCTGCAGGCGTGACAGCTAAAGTCTAGGCATGTGTGCTGGATTCAGCCAGGA
>NW_010275010.1:17779-20521 GCF_000690775.1 Eurypyga helias | reverse complement strand
CCTGACCCCATCCCTCTGAAGAAGCCTTCCTTTATCCATTCTCCGGCCCCTCATTCCCCATTTTCCCTATCCCTTCTGTCTGCCCTCCCGCACTAACCAAGCATCCCCCCCTCCCCGCTGCCCTGCCGGCACCTGCATCCTCGGGCTGGTACCCACCCCCCCTGCCAGGTTCAGCCCCTTCTGACTTCTCTTTTCCCCCCTCCCACAGCTGCCACTGCCCCATCCTCGCTTTCTTCTCCCCTTTTCCTAAGGGCTAACTCTGCCCCGCTCGCTCCCCTGCTCACCTTTCCCTCGCTACAGCCTTCACGTGAAACTTTCCCCTGCCCCGGGGAGGTGTCCTGCAGCCCCTTTCCTTGGAGAGGAGATGAGCCTTTCCTGCTCTGCTGGCTGAACTCCTCCTGGAGCTCCTGGGCCATGTGGGTCTTGGCAGCAGGCTGTTCCTGGTGCTGGGGTGTTGTCTTGCATCTTCCCTGTCTTCCTGTGGATGGCCGTGTCAGCTGGAGGATGAAGGGGAGAGGTGGGATGCCAGTTTAGGGAGCTGCTGTCTGAGCTATAAACACCGTGTGGGCCAGTGTCTCTGGGCGTATCGAAGTTTCCCCGACACTCCTGTCCTCTTGTGCTGGGTCTGTCAGGTCTCACATCCTACCTCTCCTGCCTGCCTCTGTTGTCAGCAGCTCCTTGCTCTGTTGGCTGGCTCCGTGTTCTGAGCCATCTGTCCTGGGGAGCTGATCCTGGCAACTCCTTCAGCTGTAGCAAAACCTTCTTTTTACGAGGTGTCTGCTGCTAACCAGGTCATTTCCTCTTGGTTTTCGAGGTTTGTTAAAATAATCTACCTATTTATGTGTATATATTTTAACTTGATCAGTTACCTCTTGGAAATTCAAGGTGAAGAGGATGGGGAAAATAAGTTGTGAGGCTAAAGAATCCTGCTGAGTTGGGTCAGTGGTATTTGGATGGGTGAAGTAATTTATAGATGCTTAAGGGAAGGGTCATAGGGACCTTCCCTTGGGATGAGTCGTGTATCTGCAAGGCTGGTAGCGTACAGAGCGCTCCTTTTTTTCCATGACCTTGAGTTTGGAGACTGAGAAACTTGGGCACATCCAAACAGTTAGGAATTGGATTGCCTATTGCAGAATGAGTCCTGCTGCTCTGTGGGAGTTCCTTAGAGTCGACAGAGCTTTTCTGAAGGACAGCGATCCCCAGCTTTGAACTTGGACACCCACATCTGCAGGGCACTTCTGCGTGTCAGTGCGTCGCCGCGCGTGTGGGTGAAGTAGGGGAGCGCGTGCGTAGGTGGGTCTGCCAGAGGGGATGTTCAAGCGGAGGAGGAGCAGCTCCCCAGTCCCGCTGCGTTGGGACCGTTCGGTATTAAAGAGGCTGAATTGTTTGCGTTGTCAGTGTGGAGGCTTTGTTTCCAGACTTAGAGCAAGTGTTTGAGGGAAAACTAGAGGAGCCAGCTGGGGAAAGCCAGAGAATTTTGTTACTCCCCTTCCTCCCCATACCCCCAAGCACCTTTTGAAAGCGTACTTTTCCAGGAGCTTAAGAGGCTCTTAAATTACTGTCAGTGTAAATACAGCCTAGCAGCTTTGGAGCCCACAGCCTGCAGAAATCTGTGGCTTGTTAATTTTTGACTGGAGATTTAAAGGCCAAGTGTTGCGAAAGTTCTCTTTCTGCCTCTGGAGCTTTGCGTTGCAGGAGCAGAAGAGTCGGGCGGGCGAACTACAGCTAACTGCAGGTGGGGTGGTCCTCTCTATGCTTCAGGGTGTAGTTTGAGAAGAGGCTGTTAACTGTGGGTGAGGTAACAGCTTTAACCAGATCCCGGGTTTTTAGTCCTGTCTGGGGTATTCCAGACAGGTTTGGAACAGTGAGGGATGAGGGAAGGTTGTCCTTGCTTGGAATGGAGCGCAGCGATGCTCTTAAAGGTTGATGGAGAAACATGCTCCAAAAATGCTCTAATAAATGACCAAAAAAGGTCACGGTGATCTCTTCCGTGTCACCAAAGTGGAGCTGCTTGTGGGTAGCAACAGTGCAGATTTATCCGAAATTGTTCCTTGTCACTGGGACTTAATCCACCCGTTTTATCGTGAGTTGGTTGTGCAGGTTTAGCTGAAAGGCAGAGAACTGCATGAATGCTTTAGGAAACAATATATCTGAACGCGAACAGGATTTGCATGATGGTTTTGCCGAAGCAGAACACGGGTTTAGCTGGAAGAGGAATGTCCTACACCGAGTTACATGCCTGTGGTGGTAACGAACAGACAGACTCTTTGAAGGGGCTTCATTACTGGAATCCTTTCCGTGTCCAAGAAAGCAGATGTGCAGTTTATTCTTCTGTGATTATTTATATATATATTTTTTTTTATTTTCCAGGGGACGAACAAAATTAAGGGAATTTTACGCTTTGTGCCAGGGTCAGTTTCTAATGTTATTGGAGACGTACAATGGCACCGCCAATGTAGTCTTTAGTGTTAAGAAGCTTCATTACTGGAATCCTTTCCGTGTCCAAGAAAGCAGATGTGCAGTTTATTCTTCTGTGATTATTTATATATATATTTTTTTTTATTTTCCAGGGGACGAACAAAATTAAGGGAATTTTACGCTTTGTGCCAGGGTCAGTTTCTAATGTTATTGGAGACGTACAATGGCACCGCCAATGTAGTCTTTAGTGTTAAGAAGTCAAGGGCCTGCAGTGACAGGACAAGGGTTAATGGGTTTAAATTGAAAGTGGGGAGGGTTAGATTA
>NW_010275010.1:12007-17731 GCF_000690775.1 Eurypyga helias | reverse complement strand
TTTTTTTATTTTCCAGGGGACGAACAAAATTAAGGGAATTTTACGCTTTGTGCCAGGGTCAGTTTCTAATGTTATTGGAGACGTACAATGGCACCGCCAATGTAGTCTTTAGTGTTAAGAAGTCAAGGGCCTGCAGTGACAGGACAAGGGTTAATGGGTTTAAATTGAAAGTGGGGAGGTTTAGATTAGATATCAGGAAGAAGTTCTTCCCGGAGGGTGGGGATGCAGTGAGACATCAGCAGCTCCGGGGAGACCTTAGAGCCCCTTCCAGTGCCTGGGGTGGCTACAAGGAAGCTGGGAGGGACTTTTTCCAAGGGCAGGGAGTGACAGGACAAGGGGTAACGGGTCTAAATGGAAAGAGGGGGATGGAAATTGGGCATCAGGAAGGAATTCTTCCTGGAGAGGGTGAGGAGGCACTGGGACAGGTTGCCCAGAGAAGCTGTGGATGCCCCATCCCTGGAAGTGTCCAAGGCCAGGCTGGATGAGGCTTGGAGCAACCTGGGCTATGGAAGGTGTCCCTGCCCATGGCAGGGGGGTTGGAACTAGATGGTCTTTAAGGTCCCTTCCAACCCAAACCATTTTATGATTCTAAGAGCACTTTGTGTTTCGTTCATAACAGGAGCTTTAAGTGTATTAACTGCCAACCTGTGAACCAGGTAAGTGTCATGCAATCTCAGGCTCATATTCACCATGAGTGACCAGTTCATGGACAAAGTTTGACCTAGAATGAGAATTTGGGATTTCTAAATTCTTCGTTGGTGATTCCATGGTAATTTAAGGTTGCCAGAGCCTTGAAGCTGTGGTTTCTTGCTGCTGAATACCTGTTGAGCATCAAAAAATAGCATCATGAAAGCCAGGAAGGCTCTTAGTCACCTTGGCCAAGCATGTACGTGTACTCTGGGAGGACTGTAAGCGTTTTACAACATTCAGTTGCCAAACCAAGCCCTTTCTAGGCAAGAGACACACCTTAGGCTCCTGCATTCCCGTTTGACTGTGGTTTGCTTTTTTTTTTCCCAAACCTGTCCTTTCTTTTATGGTCAAATGCTAAAAACCACGCGCCAGCATCCCAGGTATGCTGGACACCGAACAATTTGCTAGCATAGCCTTGGATGGTGGTATTAGTGCGTTTAAAGTCAATTTTGCATCAGATGTTTTGTTTCAAACTCTGGCTCATTGTGCTTTGTCAACCAAAGGGCTGATTTCATGGATGATTTTCTTGACCTGTATTTGTTAAGAAATAAAGTGAAGATCGGAACGCAGATCTGTTGAGAACACCCCCAGTTACTGCAGCTGACAATGACCTGTCCGGAGAGTTAGGAAGCTCCACCACACATCTGTAATCCTAAAAATACTCAGGAGATAGGAAGCTCCTTGTGTGTTGCTGCGCTGCCCTGGCCAGCACGCATTCCAGAAGGTGTAAAACGCTGGGACAGAGGTGTTGGAGAGCAAGAGGAACGCAGATCTGTTGAGAACACCCCCAGTTACTGCAGCTGACAATGACCTGTCCGGAGAGTTAGGAAGCTCCACCACACATCTGTAATCCTAAAAATACTCAGGAGATAGGAAGCTCCTTGTGTGTTGCTGCGCTGCCCTGGCCAGCACGCATTCCAGAAGGTGTAAAACGCTGGGACAGAGGTGTTGGAGAGCAAGAGAATTTGAGTCCTTCTTGAGGATGGGGTAGATCTTGGCGTGGTTTGTTCCCTCTGAGCATCCTGTTCATACAGTCAAAAAGTGGATTTATTAGTAGTTTTGCAGTAACTTATTTAGCAGCAAACTGACTTCTTGGAACGGGTTATTTTTGTCTGTAGGGTATGTGAGATCTCTCTTTCCATAAACATGTATTTCACCGTGTGTGTCCTTCAGGCTGTTTGGTGCCGTTTCCTGCTGGATAGGGGTTGAATCAAAAGGAGCTGTTTAGAAATTAGCCGTGACTAGAGGTGGGAAATCTGAGAAAAATACTTCCAGGGTCTTAAGAGAGCAGTGGGGCATTTGTCACCTGGGAGGTGACTGCCTGCTTGGCTCTGGCATGGTGTCAGGCCTTTTTGGGATCCTGAGATCAAAACACAACTCAACTGCTCTTAAAGAGGAGGATGAGCAGTCCCTGCCTGGCAGGGAAGAGGGAGGGTTAGCTGGATGTCCCTTGGAGAGGGAGGACTGCAGACAGAGTCTAGGAAAACTGTGGGGAAGCACTAAGAGGAGTGAAAAGCTGCAGATGAGACTGAGGTGCTGAGATCTGCTGGAATATTGTCCCTCGTGTCTCTTCACAATGTACTTGGGCTTAATGGATCATTCACTTCTGTGGAAAAAGTTGCTTAACTGTTACCAGTCACCGGTCACAGGTTCCTGCGGGTAAGTGCTGCGTGAGGTCGGGTGGCTGGCGTGTTTAGTTGGGCTGCGAGGAGGAGGAAGAGGAAGGAATCCTTGGGGTATAATCTTAGAGGTGAGGAGATCTTGGGCTTTGTACCAGCATCCCTCGCCCGAGGGGTGAGCTGTTGACGTGTTGCAGAGCCATGGGAGGGCTCTCTGCCCTGTTGCAGTTATGGATGGAGAAAACACACATCTAGGAGGGTTTGTTTAAGGAGGCCAGTCCACGGGGATCCAGCCTAGGAGAAGGGCAGGTGGAGGCTTGTCAGCTGGAAAGGGTGTCTGGAGAAACTGGAGGAGAGAGATCACAGATACCATTCATCCCTGAACGTCTAGGCTCTCCAAACTTGACGTTGCTGTTTGAGTTAGCCGTCCTCTCGCTTGCAGAACTTAGCAGAAAAGCATGTCTGGGAACCACATCCTCATGGATGGCTCCAGCAGCGCCGGTTATTTGGCCCAGCTGGCACTTGGGTGAGAGCTGGCCTTGGGCACGAGAAGCGCTGGGTCTGTCCTGCTCTGTGTTCACCTCTGAGCTGCGGGGTCAGCAAGATCCGCCGGTCCTTGTGCCCAGGGCTTTGCTGCAGGTGCCTGCTTCCTCTCCTTCCCACGCTTGGGAGCTGTGCAGAATCATCGCAGCGTTTGGTCGGAAAAGACCTTTCAGGCTGCCCAGTCCAACCCTGAACCCAGCACTGCCAATCCCACCCCTGACCCATGTCCCTGAGCACCTCCCCCACACGGCTCTGAAACCCCTCCCGGGATGGCGACTCCCCCCTCCCTGGGCAGCCCCTTCCCATGCCTGACAGCCCTTTGGTGGAGGAATTTCCCTGATATCCAACCTCAACCTCCCCTGGCACAACTTGAGGCCGTTCCCTCTTGTCCCATCACTTGGGAGAAGAGACCGACCCCCCATCTCCGCACCCTCCTTTCAGGGAGCTGTAGGGAGCGATAAGGTCTGCCCTGAGCCTCCTCTTCTCCAGGCTGAACCCCCCCAGCTCCCTCAGCCGCTCCTCACAGGAATTGTGCTCCAGCCCCTTCCCCAGCTCCGTTCCCTTCTCCGCACACGCTCCAGCCCCTCCGTGTCTCTTGCAGTGAGGGGCCCAAACTGACCCCAGGGCTCGAGGTGGGGTCTCCCCAGTGCCCAGCACAGGGGGATGATCCCTGCCCTGGTCCTGCTGGCCACTGTCCCTGATGCTGGCCAGGGTGCCACTGGCCTTCTTGGCCACCTGGGCACAGGCCGGCGCACGGTCAGCTGCTGCTGACCAACACCCCCAGGTCCAAGCGCTGTTGTTGCTGTCCCCTTTGAGCATGCTTTTCTCCGTAACCAGGCTAGGCTCACGTGGGAAGCCAGAGGCTAGGTATCCAATTCTGTTAGCTTAATCATCATACTACAGGAATTAGTGTGAAATATTGATGAGTAAAGTGCTGCCTCTTGCTATTAAGCCTCGGAGTGAAGCAACTACTGTTTAACGTGAGGGTGAGTGAGGTTAAAGATGCTTAAAACATGAGGTATGTATGCTGGCTTTCCTGGTGCTACTTCTGGAGTAAAAGGAATGTGGATTAACTATATGATGGACAAATACATACACGTTGGCTTGGTTTCAGGCTGGCCAGTGGGTTGTAGGGGAGCCCAAATTTACGCACTAAACCATATAATGAGGTCCAAAAAGTCTCAGCTGATTGTCCCAACATTTGGGGGTGCGAGTTGAGCTGCTTCTGGCACGGTGAACTGGAGACGTGCGGCAGAGGACGTTGTATACCGGGCGCATCTGCTGCGGGAAGTAGGCTGGGACGGTGGTGGATTTGGGCTGCCGTGTATACGTCTGGGATTTGAACGGCTCCTGGTGAAAGTACGGCCTCGTGAGCCCTCGCTGGGCATGGACCGGGAGCGGGCTTGCTGGGCAAAGTCCTGCCGTCGTCCTGCCTTGCCTTGAGTTCGGAGCCTGCGCTCTCACAGTGGGAATTTTATCAGTGTTGTTCTCATCAGAGATAGAAAGCAGGACTGGAATACCACCCTGAGGGTGCTGTCCGTATTAGGGACGGTCATCTTCAGCGACCTACAGACAGCTACACCTTTTCTGGGTGTTGCATTGGATATCTTATGGCTTCCCTAAAACTCCTACTTAGGAGCCCACCGCAAGAAAATCCGATTTTCAGTTTGTTTGCGTGGCTTCTCTTTGCTCTCTGTAGCTGAAGCACAGGGGTTTGGGGATCTCCTCGTGGGTTTGCTGTGCCCGACGGCTGCCTGGCCCCGACGTCGCTGATGGGGGAAGCCCTGGCTCCGCAGCAGCCCAGGAGATGAAGCAGTAGGGAGTCAGGCAGGGTCTGTCACAACTTCTGCCTGACCTCAGCGGAGTTATTTGTTGCTGCGTTTCTGTGAAATGTTCTGGTTTCAGTGAATCAGCATTTCCTCATTCAGAAGAGGATCCATTTGACAGTTTTGGCTTGTTCTGTTTGTGAATGCTTTTAAAGAGAATTTAAAACTATTGGGTTACATAGGAGAAAATGGGTTTGGGCTGTCTTTTTTTTTTTTTTTTTAAAGGGAACCGTAGAAATATCAAAACGGGGTGGCACAGAGCCTCGGTATGTAAATGAGTTGAATTACATAATTTCTCAGAGGGTAACTGGTCCTTTTCTAGGCAGCCTGTCCGAAGCAGGGTTGTGACAGTCACTCTGCAATTGGAACGTTTTAGAGCAAGTATAGCTAATTTTATGGGGTTTAAGTTATATGGAACTCCGTTAAGTGTGCAGAAAACTCTTAATTTCTCCTGGAAATGCAACTTTAAATGATCGTCCCTTTTCTACTGCCTATGTGCAGATAACAGTGTCACCTGATGGTTGGCTGTTATGATTTCTAAGGGACACTTACACTCTTTTGGTGTTTTGGCTGATAATCAAATGTAAATGGGAGAGAAGAGGCGGCCGAAAATACCAATGCCTTGTTTATTTACAATATAATAAGCCTTGTTGGTTGTAAGGTTGGGAAAAGTGGAATTGGATGTGAATGGACATGTAACGGTGGGAGGCGGGCGGTGAAACAGGGTGCTGCCCTGGATTTGTGGGATCTTTGCTGGCATGGAAACATGGCCTTTCTGGGCTGATGTAGTCCTTGTTCTGCTCGTTGTGAACTTCTCTGCGATGGAGATGGCCTCTTAAGTTGGGTGTTCGTCGGTCTTGTGTTTCCTTCCCACCCTTGAGTTTCTTCAAGGAGCCTTTATATAAAACTCTTCAGTTCTTAGCCACTGCTATTTTTTAAAAATAAAGTACTTGGCATTGTATATGAGTGGCCTAACGTGTTTGCATGCCTGCCTTTGTTCCCTGCAGGTAATTAAATGTCCGTAGTGTGGATCTTTGCTCTGTTGG
>NW_010275010.1:0-11997 GCF_000690775.1 Eurypyga helias | reverse complement strand
CTTCCGATAGCTTCTTTTCGTCTGCCCCATCGCAAGAAGATGGCAAAAGCAAACATAACCAGAGACATCATCCACAGGCAGATCAAGGTACGTGTCAGCCAAGTGTTCGCTTGTGCTGGGTAGAGAGCAGATAACCGGCGTTCATGCCGGATTGGGAAACACTCGTGTTACCTTTACTTCTGAAAAGATCTCTGCTGCTTATGTATTGATAAGCTGTATAAGAAGCTTAAGAGACCAAGTGCATAGGACCTGTCACACTCCTTAATGAAGGGCTGGGATGAAGCATGGCATAACAGGAATACAGTTGTTCTCCCTAGCAGGAGCGCACCATGCTCGTTTGACACCAGCAGATCTGTTCCTTTTGAGTGGGATGCTGAAGAGAGAAATCTGGCTACTTGTGTTTGGGCACCACAAAGGACCCTCAGCTAGCTTCCCTCATGAGTTTTCTGTCTGCTTCTTTATGTGTTCTCTTCGTGTGATCTTGCCATCAAAGGTATTTTCTGACTGTAGTAAAGCTAATGATCTCTGTCTCAGCCTCTTTCTGTCTCCCTTTCTTTAAAGGGTGGTGTGTTGGTTCGAAAAACTTCTGTGGTGGTCGGATCAGTCATCTGATGGCTGCGTTTGTGAAATGTCCCTTAGCGCGAAAGGGCTCGCTGCAGCAGACACAATAGGCAATTACTACTTGGACTCTGAGGCCTTAAATCATTTGCAGCTTTGCTGGTAATCAGCATTCACGAAAGCGGTCTGTTAGTGGCCAGAATAAGGAACTAGGAGCTTGAATGCTCACTTTGCTTTGCAGTTTGGTACCAAACTTTGTATTACAAGCTTCTAATTTCATCCGTGTGCAAAGACTTATTTGGCTGCTCTAATGAGGAAGGGATGGTCCGGCGGTTAGAGCGTTCGCCTGGGACTCTTTCACACTGTCTGCTCCGTTAGACTTTGCTGTGTGACCGTTGCTACGGCTGCCAGTGCCTTGTAGGAAAAGCAGCATCCTGCTGCACAGACCTCACAAAGGCACTGAGGTTGCAGTAGCAAGGCGATGGTAACGGCAGCACCTTGCGCAGGGCCCAGCAGTGTTTTGGGAATGCTAGCTCTAAAAGTACGTCGAGGGGGTTGCAGTTTGTAATGAAAGGTACTACAAAAAGCCTGTTTTGTGTTGGTTTTCCTCCGATCCACTTATACCTGTCTCCATTTTGTTTTTCAGTAGCTTTTGGTGTGTGGAGTTCATTACTTAACACTGGGCTGCAGAGCTGTAACGGGGGACGCTGGTTCTTTGTGTCTGCTCTGTGACTGCAACCGTGTTCCTAGTACCATAAGCATCATTTCTGACATCTGTAAATGGTGATAACGAAGGCGTAAATTGTCTTCGCCAGACTACAGCGTGGCATGGGGTGGGACCGAGGCTGCATCAGGTCCTAGGAAGGGATCTCCTCGGACATTAGATGTTCCATCCAAAACATGATTTACATTCCCTTTTCTGTATGCCTGCCTCTGCAGTTGGCCTTCTTTCATCGCAGCCATCTGCTGATGCATCTGTGAACCCTGTGAGATCGCAGGGGAAACAACTGTCCTGCTTTCCTTCACCTTCATTTGTACTGACGCAGTTCTGTGGCAGCTGTTCCCTTCCCTGTAGAACAGGCTGTGCCGTGGTACTGCAGCTACACGCTCCTGCTCCCTTTCTGGGGAAATAAGCCATCTCGAAAGGATGCCGTTCGGTTACATTCCCCAGCACTTTGCCCCTCGATGGTGGTGCTTCAGGATAGATTTCGTAGAATCGTTTAGGTTGGAAAAGACCTGTAAGATCATCGAGTTCAACCAATTCTGTGTGATGGCAGACTTCCGGGCAGCTGTGGTCAGTGCTCCAGCCCTCGGGAGTGAGTTGGTTCTGAAATCCTTGCCGAGGGATAACGACAGGCATTCCCAAGCTCTTTTGTGCCTTCATGGCTGGCCCAAAGTAGGCAAGTTACTCTTAGTGTGAGCCTTTCAAACCTTGTCTTGGCTACCCCGCTGGAACCTGGCAATTAGACAAACACAATTTTAAACCAATTCACGGGCAAGAATTACAAACTGCCTACCTAGAGATGATGCAGAAGATGTCTCCCTACTACAAGGCAGGTACCTGATGCTACAGACACCCCAATACCTGGCAACGTCCCCGCTTGATTTTATTAAAGTTCTTAAACCTTCTTTTAAAGGGAAAAAAGGAGTGTTTTGTTTGCTGTAGTCAGTGTGACGCTTGTTTGCTTCATGCAGGAGAGGGGGGCGCTGGGCTTCGAACGACATTATCACGTCACCGATCCATTCATTCGACGCCTGGGCCTGGAAGCAGAATTACAGGTAAGTGAGCAGTGTTTAATGAACAAACTGAGCTGCTCGTTGTACAGCGTAATGGGGAGAGAACAGCATGCAGGTGTGTGAAATTCTCCTTCTGGTATGGGATTGGTCATAGAATGGTTTGGGTTGGAAGGGACCTTAAAGACCATCTAGTGCCAACCCCCCTGCCATGGGCAGGGACACCTTCCACCAGACCAGGTTGCTCCAAGCCTCATCCAGCCTGGCCTTGGACACTTCCAGGGATGGGGCATCCACAGCTTCTCTGGGCAACCTGTCCCAGTGCTCCCCACCCTCTGCGGGAAGAATTCCTTCCTGATATCTAATCTAAACCTCCCCACTTTCAGTTTAAACCCGTGACCCCTTGTCTTGTCACTACAGTCCCTTGTAAAAAGTCCCCCCCAGTTCCCTTGTAGCCCCTTCAGGTACTGGAAGGCCGCAGTAAGGTCTCCAAGATGCGGATCACTTAGTCCCCTGAACTGCATTAGAGCCAGGAATAGCTCAGCGAGAGCTTGTGTGAGCTCTCGGCGTTACCTAATGCACCTACACGAGAGCCTTTAGCGGGTGCGTATCAGCTAATCCGAACAGCGGTGCCTGAAGGAGGCAGCTGTCAACTCTTGGAGATACTTGGCTCTGATGCTGAAGAGCGTAATGTGTTGCTGAAAAAATAGGTGGTTGTATTGCAGTGTGACACAGCTTAGAAAGATTTTAAGATTGTCTTGGTTTGGAGGAGGAAAAGATTCTTTTGCCCTCCTTTTCGATCGCATCTCCCATATCAAACGTTACTCCATGCTCCCCTCGTCTTTTCCTGGTACAGTTAGTTAATTTGGATGTAGACGGATGATACAGTCACCCAGCAGCAAGGTGCTTCTAAAAGAGTTCTCAAAAGTGTGTTTTCCCTGCGTTCCCAGGGAACCTGTACATGTAATTTGTCAGCCTAGCCGAGGGCTTTCGAAGCAAAGTCACCTTTCCCTGTGTACAGCAGGATTTCGTCCGTAGCCTCTGAGACTAAAGTGCTGGTTAATTCAACACTACATTCTTTTTTTTCCCATTTGTTTCGCTCTGCCTTTTCTACCCCAGCTGCTGCAGCACGCCTGTCTTATCTGGGGGTGCGTATCTGCCGTGTGGGTGGGCTTTTTTACTCCAACCCTGAAAAAAACCCAAGTTATGTGTGGGGAGCTCGCCGTATCCCTGTCTTGAGCAGCTCTGTTTGGGAAGTCTGACGTTTGCGTAATACTGTCTTCTCTTTTTTCTTTTGCTCAGGGTCACTCTGGGTGTGTCAACTGTCTAGAATGGAATGAAAAAGGAGAGTAAGTATGGGACTTGATTCAGGGGATCATCAAACTGATAACCCCAGGTTCTTCCAAGAGTGGGATGTAGGTCGTCCTATCATAAGCAGTAGCTTCTCCCATTCCCAGAAAAATGGGAGCTCAAGCTCCAAGTTTTGACCTGTAGTAGAGCTCACCCTTCAAAAGAAGCTTTATTTTGTTAAATATAGCTGGTTATTACTAGAAATGCCCCTTCAGTGAGTTCAGAAGGGAAATGGCCAGACTAAGAAGTGGAGATTGAAGACTGCTTCTCTTCTCTTAAGTGGTATTATGGATTATAACGGAGCTTTAGGATTTGCCCAGCTGGTAGTGGCACTTCCCCACCCCCTTCCCCATGCTGTTAAAGCTTCTGCTGGGGGACAAATACGTAAGGGAGAGAGGTAGAGCATTTACCCTCCTCCTCAGTTTTGGGGGGAAAGGAAACATGAGAGCGTTTCCGTTAACCAAGTGGAATAAAGGGTATCTGCATAAGAAACTGCTGGATGGAAAGAAGAGCGTGTATTTCTTGACATGCCTCTTACAAGATGCAAAGTCTCTGTCTGATACTCTTCAGAATTATGTACCAGTGAAAATTTCATGGACTTGAAGGAGATCTGGCTGCAAAGAAGTGAGTTTAAAAGAGCTGATGGGTGCAGAGGTCGGATTCTTTCCCTTCAGATGAAGATAGATGTCCAAGGCAAACAGCACCTCGCGATACTGCTGCAGCACCCTGCGTTCAACAAGCAGTCTGTGAATCGCTAAACCAGGCATGGCTTGGGAATGCTTGGGCACCTCCGAAGCCCGGGAATGAATGCCTTGGCTTGGGTTTGAGGATGATGTGGAGCAGTTAATGCAGTCAGGCTAATAAGGGAAATAGAAGCCTGGCGTTTTGGTGTTGACCAAATGCTCCTGTTGTTTACCCCTGTGCCCTCTGAATCTGTGCTGAGCTGGTTCAAGGAGTTAAACTAACGTGGAGTTAATATTTGGCTAGTTTAGCTCCCTGAGCTGGCTGAATGGATTGGTGCATGGGGAGCAGCAAGAACACATAGCTGAGAAAAGAGAGAGGAAGTGGGCTCCTCAGAGCACAATTAGCTTAATGGGTGTCTGTGGTCAAACCACTCTAAGAAATGGGTCAGGGCTTAGAGCAGAAGAATACATGGTGCATACTTCTCTTCTGTTACTTTCAGCTTGTTGGCCTCCGGCTCTGATGACCAGCATACCATTGTCTGGGATCCTCTGCACCACAAGAAACTCCTTTCTATGCACACAGGGCATACTGCAAACATCTTTTCTGTCAAGGTATGTGATCGGAAGGAATAAACAGCTGCCAAAATCAGCAACCTAAGCAGCAAGAGAGTAGATCCTTGCTGGGAAGCGTTGTCCTTCAAGCCGTTTCCCTCCCCACATAATTCAGTATTTCTAATGTTGAGGAAAAAATGCATTAAACCTAATACCAGCTCCCAGGCTTGTCTCATTCTCTCTGTAAAGTCGAAGGAAGGGGTTGTAGCACACTGGGATGTGGGTGAAGAGACCATGCTGTATGCTACTGTGACTTGAGGGTGCACGCTGGCCTGTGTGTAGTGTGGGTAATAGCATGGGCCGTCCTGTGTTCCTAAAGCAAGCTGCTCTGCCTGCACCCCGCCAGGACAGCTCAGCTCTTCTCCAGTTTGAATGTCACACCTGTCTCCCACAGTTCTTGCCACATTCAGGGGATCGGATCCTCATCACGGGAGCTGCAGATTCCAAGGTGCATGTCCATGACTTGACCGTCAAGGAGACCATCCACATGTTTGGAGATCACACCAACAGAGTTAAGCGGATTGCCACAGCTCCCATGTGGCCTAACACCTTCTGGAGTGCAGCAGAAGACGGGCTAATCAGGTACAGAACCCTGGTTGTTCTGCCCCAGAATGAATTGGATTAGGATCCACTGCAGTATGTACAGTGCACAGGTCTGAAGAGAGACTGTCTCTGTACAAGAGCCTAAGCTAATCTCTCCCTTTCCTGAAACCGGAAGGATTCTTCTTGAAATCTTGATCTTGTGGATGCCCCATCCCTGGGAGTGTCCAAGGCCATGCTGGATGAGGCTTGGAGCAACCTGGGCTAGTGGAAGGTGTCCCTGCCCATGGCAGGGGCGTTGGAACTGGATGATCTTTAAGGTCCCTTCCAACCCAAACCATCCTGGGATTCTATGAAATGTGTAGACTCTGAGAAATACTCTCCCTAGCTCCCCTGTTTTCCCTGATGAAAAGCGAGGACAAGAAAGGACTAGCCATGTCAAATGGAAGGGATGCACACCACTGAGCAGCGTTTCCCTCTGGAGTCACTGACACTCTGAGATGAGCTATGTTACTACAAGAGTCTGTTCCACTTTTCCTATGAGCTGTTGCTTGTGAGGTCACGACTTGGAGTTTCATTTGGATCTTGTATAAATCCGTGCACATCATAGAGCTGGTTTTAACGTTTATCCTGATACTGAGGCCTAGTGAACTGGGATGCATCCAGCAGCCTGTGGCACAAATGACTCTAAATGTCGTTGGTGTCATCTCTTCATGCAAAATTAAGTGTAGGTCACTACTGAGCTGTGTAAACGTGCTGTTTTGTGTGGTCTCCAGCTTGGTCCCTGTGGAAAGCTAACCGTTGCTGCTCCTGTTACCTGGTGACACGGGCTGCCTCTCTTCCCCCTGCAGACAGTACGACCTGCGAGAGAACAGCAAACGCTCAGAAGTCCTGATAGACCTGACGGAGTACTGCGGGCAGCTGGTGGAGGCCAAATGCCTGACGGTCAACCCGCAGGATAACAACTACTTGGCAGTGGGGGCAAGCGGACCCTTTGTGCGGCTCTACGACATACGCATGATCCACAACCACAGGTAGTGATGGACGGCTTTTCCGGGCAGAGACGAGGGGTGCAGGAATCT
Source organism: Eurypyga helias (assembly GCF_000690775.1). NCBI lineage: Eukaryota > Metazoa > Chordata > Aves > Eurypygiformes > Eurypygidae > Eurypyga > Eurypyga helias. The sequence goes on along the minus strand of NW_010275010.1, from coordinate 5,438 downwards.
GCTCGAGGCCCTGGTGGGAAGGGGGACTTGCAGTGATCTGGCACTCTTCGCTGTGAGGTTTTAGCCAGTCTTTTCTCTCAGCTGCAGTCTTTTGGTCTGTGTGAGTGCAGCGGGGTGGTGGAGGCAGGCCTGTGACTGCACAGTTGTGTAGCCACGAGGCCTTGCCCTGCGTGTGAACAAGAAGTGTTAGTTACATCAGGCTTCCAGGAGTTGAATACCATGATTATGAGACTGTTCTTCTTTCTGGCTAGAAAAAGCATGAAGCAGAGTCCTTCAGCTGGAGTGCACACCTTCTGCGACCGACAGAAGCCCCTCCCGGATGGAGCGGCGCAGTACTACGTGGCAGGTACTGGGGCCTGTGCTGGGGGTGGCTGATGGGACTCTGTGTTAATGCCTGAAGAAGCCGAGTTCTACCCATCACACAAGGACCCACTGCTTGGAAGAGTTCTCCGATACAGGGATGTTCCATGGAATTGCTGTTTATTTCACTCTATGCTGTGAATTCTTGCTTATGTCACCTGCTCAATTCCCCTGATTTGGCAGTGGGGTGTGTTGGTGAGCTGGCCGCCTTCTTGTCTAGTGTAAATGTCTTTTTGTCACTTTTGCTGGAAAGTCAAGGATTGGATAACTTACAGGATTTCTCCTGGAACTGGTCCCAGCAAGGCTGCTGTTAAACATATTTTTGGCACGGAAAAGAAGCGGCTTGTCCTCATCCTGCAGGTGAAGAATCAGCGATGCAGTTTCTGGGCAGTCTAGATGATATTCTTCTCCAGTGCTCGTTATTTACTATCTTTTCCCCCAAAATGTTTGCTTATCTTAAAAAGACCAACACATTCAGCAGACCACTTTTGACAGTCTTGCTTCTGATGAGTCCCGCTAGAGGATTTCTTAGGTCCCCTGCATTGGTCACGCCACGCATCTGCTGTCTGAAGCAAAAGAAGCTGTGTGTGAGTGGAATGTTTTAGGAGCCTTGCTTTGGTTGTGCTAGGGGCTTGATTAAGGAAACCTGATCACAGGGTTGAAAATGGAGGTATTTGTTGATGGGTGCAAATCACAGGAGCCAAAAGCATAGTGAATCCCTAAACCCCACATTTGGTGGGTTCTGCAGACCCCGTTGTTAGCAAAGTAGTTAAAATCCAGTCTTCTCTTCGTACGGAGCTGGCCTTGCAGAACTGGTGTCTGGAACTTGTGCAGAGGCAGTGTGCATATCAACGTGTTTTGGTGGCTGGCGGAAGGATTCGACAAACAGCAGTAGGAAGTGGAAATAGGTTGGTGCACTTCGTGACACTGCTGTCCTGACAACCTCTTGTGACAGGGAGCAGCTGGCGAGGGACAGAGTTTACTAGTTACGCTGATGCGATGGACCTCTTCTCCCCGCAGGGCACCTTCCAGTGAAGCTTCCGGACTACAACAACCGGCTGAGGGTTCTGGTGGCCACGTACGTCACCTTCAGTCCTGATGGCACCGAGCTCTTAGTCAACATGGGAGGGGAGCAGGTAGGACGACAGCTCGCGTTCGGCAGGAGGCTTCACGTTCGGTTGGGTTTGTTGGGTCACTGTACATTGTCCATTCACAGAAACGGGCATAGCAGCTTTGCTGCGGGTAATATGATTGATTTTCAAGTGCTTTCTGATCCATTCAGACTAAATGCTTGGTATTAGGGATTTATTTGTTATGCTGCCACTGATCAGACTTGAACCGCATTCTGTTCTGGTTTTCCAACTCACATTTTACTCTCTGGAAGAGGAAAAATAGAACCAGTTCTGGAACTGACCTTTGCTGACCTAGAAAAGATTTCATAACTCATTCTTGAAACATCAAACTGCTGCTGTAATAGAATCCAGCGAATAAGGAACTTACAGAAGCAAAGGCCTTCACCTGGAATATTGATTGCTTTAATTTTAAGCACTGGGTGATATTCATGGATCTTTTGTAAAGCCTATCAGTGAAAGGAGAAAATCCTCCTGACAGCATTAATCAGCGTGGATTAAGCAGGAACTTCGCTTCTGGGCAGGTTACTCTGTGGTTGTCCTCCACAGTTCTCTTTCTCACACTTGCACTCATTCCCTTTAAGAGAAGGTGCTGAGTTAGATGAATTGTGGGTCTCATCTGAGCTGTTGGTTCCTATGCCAATACAGTTTTAAATTAGGGCTCTGCAGGGCTGCTTTCAAAGTTTCTCAGGAAATCCTGGTTCCATCTTAGAGAGACTTTTGCCTTGTTTTAGTCAATAAATGATTTCATGATCACTGTGTTAATTAAACAGTTAAAATAGCTTATGGGAGTAGAAGTTTTCTGAACAGGTTGGTTTGTGGTCAGGTCCTCATTTATGTAGGTGTAGAGAGAGCTTTCTTACTTCTTGAGTAAAGTCAAGGCTCCTATTTCTCAGCATTATTCCATCTGTAAACAAGATCCCCAGTTAAAAAATTGGGAATAGCAAAACAGAAACGTGGAACTGTACCCATGTAGCCCTGTTTTATTTCTGTGACTTCAGCATCACTGTTTCACAGGCTTATTTTTGTCTCCTCTTCCTTCATTCTTTAGGTCTATTTGTTTGATCTAACGTACAAACAGCGACCGTACACTTTCCTACTCCCAAAGAAGTGCCATACTTCAGGGGGTAAGTATGCTGCTGTCATGGAAGTGAGGGGAAGGCGGAGTGGAATCGCGTTACTGCACAACTCTCTCTCAGGGTGCAGCCCCCTCTGGGTAGGAACCAGGAGAATGAAGTAGGGCATGGCTGTTGCTGGGCCGTTTCTGCACTGCAGTTCGTACCCTGCGTTGTAAAACCCTTCTGCAGGGTGACAAAATGTGTGTCACCCCACACAGGAGAGAAGTGGGCTGTTGGGAGGTGTACCCCTGTGCGGGTGAAGGAGAGTGCTTAAAGCTGTGCACAGAGGATGAAGTGGGCTTCGTAGTGTGATTGAGGTCTTGGTATCCTGCCTTCAACTAAGGGGGGAAACTTTGTGGGCAGGTATGGAAATGGTATATTGGTTTTATATTTTTAAACTTAATAAAATGTAGAATTCTCTGTTATCCCCTCATATGCCCATTAGGAAGGAGACAGAACAATCTCTTCCCTAGCTAAGAATCTGGCCTGACACTGATAGCTTTCCTGGTGGTGAGATAGTTGAATCAAACACTCATTTATTTGACAAGTAAGGAAATCCCAAAGCCTTTTTATGCCTGGCCCTGTTTCTTACAGGGCCTGTTCGTACACAGATACTGTGGGCAGGATGCAGGGAATGGCTGTAACGCTATTCCCCGGGCAGAGGCTGACTCTTATCAGGGAGTGTGCCCTGCTCAGCCCATTCCTTGTTCTCCGAGCGCTCTGGCAGAGTTTGATCTGTGTACTCAGCTCGCCTTAGGCCTTAATCTCATACTCACATCCTGGTGGCAAATACATGCCCTGCCTGCCTTTCTCTTCTGTCTGGAACGCAGGTGGGTGCTCTGTGCTGCGGCATCTGGTGAGGTCACGCTTTGGGTGGCAGGAGAACGTTTGAACAGGCTCACGGTCGTGCGGTTGCAGCAAACGCTCCACCCTGTTGGTCCCAGAAAGTTCAGGCAGAGGCTGTGAAAAGGCAGTGCCGAGGCTGAACGTCGTGTGCACGCACGTCTCCGCGCACCCAACTCTGGGAGCAGCTCAGTAAACTGGTTGGGCAGTGTCCCCGGTTTCCCAAGCTGTGAAATGCTTGGGGGAGCACTCCCAGCTGCAACGTAAACGCAGTTGGGGAAACCTAAAGCTGAATATTTTCTGTAGAAATGGCAGATGATGTGGCTGCCTGACCTTCAGAGGGATTACTTCAGCTTGAACTGCTCCTTGAGCAGCAGGATAAGAAAAGAAAGGAAGGAAGAACGCATCTGGAATTCCTTTACTGGGTTCCTTCAGTGCTTCTACTCATCCTCCTTGTTCTGTTGAACGTTCAACAACTCAGCGCTATGATTCTTTATCTGAATGAATCTGAGATGCAGGGTTCCTGGTGTTACTAAGTACTTCTGCAGTTTTAAAGGTCGGGCTCTGGCGAGCGGGCAGGTACTCCGGTTACGGCCTAGGCTCAGTCTGGAGGCAGCTCAATCCCAGCTGCCCTCTCGTCCTGCGTGTATACCGAGGTCTGTGTGTACCTAGAGTTGTGTTACGAGGGATGCTGCAGAGATTTCGTAGTAGATGTAAGAAGGCAAATCAAATCCAGGTGGCTGGAGGATGGAGGGGGGGTGGAATCATGGAATCTTTATTTCTGCTCTGAACGGGGCTGTGGCATTCGCTTGGCTCTGCTGTAAAATAACCCCCTGAAGCTTTAGACATTAGTTTGTATAATCTACGCTGGTGCTTAGCATGGCTGTATTTCATTTTTTTTCTAACCTTCAGAAGTGCAGAATGGAAAAACCTCTACCAATGGAGTGTCGAACGGCATCCACCTCCACAGCAACGGCTTCCGCTTGTCTGAAGGAAGAGCACATGTGAGGTAGGGTGACGCATCTACCTGCATGAAAGCCCAACAGCTTTATTCTTGCCCTCTTCCTCTTGCCAGGGTTAGGTGCTGCTGAACAAGCTGTGATCTGCAAATCCACTTGATGTGTTGACTTGATTGTCAAGCAGTCTCTGTCCTAGGAGCTGTGCTTTCTTCCGGTGCAGGTGCATGAGTCAGACCAGGCAAGAGCATCCTGGGAGAAATGTCCATGTGGATTTTTCCCCTCTTAGGATGAATTACTGCAGAAAAAGCTAAGAAATTACTTTTCAGGCCTGGAAGCAAGGTGTTCTTAGTTGTCCTGAGTGGCTGTTCCTGACCTGCAGGAACTGTGTCTTGGTAAATGGGAGAGGCTCTCAGGTTGAAAGAGCCTTGCTTCCCTTTCCCAGGTTTTTGGGCAACTGCCTGCCGCAAACTGAACTGAAGCAGCCAAAACTGCCTTAGGGCAGTGACTCTGGAGTGACTGCTCCTGCAGTCTGCATGTGAGCTGGGAATGGATGGAGACCCGTCTACTATTGCTCCTCCTGCTTGCTTTCTGTAAGAGCAAAATGCAGTTGGGGTGAAGCAGAAGCGGGCTTAAAGCACGTTTTACTGACTCTTTTTGCTCCAGCTGATGAGACACGGTTAAAAGTCAAGATGAAGTTGCTTAATACCATATATGGGTAGTCTAAGTTCCACCAAAGTCAATTTGTGGAATGTTTTCAGCTTGTTTCCTCTAGATGGCCCCTCCACCACGGCGGCAGGGATGTGGCTGGAATTTTGGGTTGCTGAGCATGGGCCTTGTGCAGCCCTGTGAACCTGGGTGCTTGGTTTCCTTCTGAATTTGCATCCTGTTATACAGTGCTAAAAGAGGGTTGGAAATGTTGTTTATGTAGTCAAAGCAAAGATGCATTGATGAAGTCTGAGGGATTAGATGCTTAAAATACCCACTGTTCAATGCTGAGCATGTGTCTCTGTGTGTGTGTGTATATATGT
>NW_010275009.1:0-8715 GCF_000690775.1 Eurypyga helias | reverse complement strand
TCCAATCCAAACCATTCTATAATTCCATTGTATGACTAGCTGAGGACCTCCTAGGTCACCCAGGGAATTAATGACTTAAGGGCTCTGGCTGCATGCATACATGTGTAACCCTGATACCCAGCTACAGCACAGTTGGAACTAAAGGACAAACTTGAGTTTCATAGTTACAACCTCAGCTCCATAACTCTTGCCACATTTCATTAGCTCAGTGCCCAGTCTTTATGTTCAGAAACTCTTCAGTGAGCTTTTCAAATGCCTTCCTTCTCTGGGTCAGGATTTCTCAGAACACCACCTCCTATTAAATCTTTGGTAAGGGAACAGAGTATTTTAGAATAGTGATTAAAAATCATATCCAGTATGGAAACTGTCAAACAAAGAAGTAACTCATATTTTCAGTAAATCTAGATATCTGTGCATTTCCCATCACTACAGTACATGAATGAGTCATTGTCTTTATACATCACTAGTATCAACCTCATTTTATACCTGAGTGAAGCTCAGTTTTTTTGAGTCCCAGACCAGTGTCTTCCACTAGCTCAGGCATTCTGTTCTTACTTGATTATTGGTTTTCCTACTAATCTGGCTTTTACAGATAAGGAAAGTGAAAAATAAATTCAAGAACATAAATATTGTCTAATTCCACCTCCTCCATTTTGAAACCACTTTTCATTTACATAGAATAAAATTTAACTTTTAGCAGTGGACTGAGTGATAGGCCCAAGCACACTGACAAGCGCAGATTGGCCCCATGTGCATGGAATTTAACCTTGGTCAATCTTTTTCATCCAAACCATATCACTGTCTGGCACTGAGTCATGCCTGGCTGTTCTTTGCCACCTGCAGTGGAATGAGATGCCTGGCCAGCCAACCCAGCCTGCGTGAGAGGAAGCTAACAGATAATGTGCAATAGAGCTTTATTTTTTCCCCAGTATGTGTTTACTCTGCATCACAGAAAATCCATTTGTCAAATATTAATTGAATTCTCCAACATTTGGCATATTTGCATAACTATTATGAAATGGAGCATTATTTCCCTCGGTATTATACCCATTTGCCTTAGATGGTGTCTCTTTGATCCATTAATCATGTTTCCTGTATCCTCCTACAGAAGCTTAATTGTTCACATCCTGCAGAACTCACTCACAAAGAAAGAAATTAGCTCTATGTAAATCTAAGGTTATTACCTTGCCTCTATAAATGTAAAACAATTAAATTATCCTCTAAAAAGGACAGTGATAAAATTCCAGATGAGCATTGATCACCCAAGGAAGCAGATTGAGGAAATTTTATTGGGCCAGTGGGAAAAAGATGGTTTTGCTCTACCAAGGACGTTACTGGGGCAAATAATACTGCTGTCCATGTCTCTCTCCACTACCTCTGCTGTCCCCTTTACTGACTTCAGTATTACTTTAATATCTGAAACAAAGGGCCAGATGAAATAGAGGCCTCTGATTTTAGGGCTGATGTAGGCTCATGCTGCTGGGTACCTCACCTAGGCATTACTGGAACCTCAAGGTACATTCTAAGGATGTGAGCACTCCAACAGGGAACCACTTAAAATCAAAGGTGCAAGTATTCAGTACTAGCATATAGGAAATACTCGGAAATGGAATATATTTTAAATTCCACCTCGCAGACCTGTAGGGATAAGCTTTTCAGAAAATATATCCTTAGCCTCAAATCTCTACTAAATATAGGAACCCACACTTCAGGAAAAAAAAAAAAAAAAACCCAAACCTGGTCAAAGCTCCTTTTTTCCCTCACAGGAGCAGGCAGTATTGACTTAACAGCAGTCTGGCGGTCACAGCACTTGTGGAGGAAGTGGGAAAGATTCAATGTTTTTTTTCTACAAGTCAGAGTCAGCTCCCACAGAGAGGTTCTAACCACCAGGCATAGCTCTTTCTAGGAAGAAAGAGCTCTTGTGAGGCCATGTCGCTCTGCAAAATGTAATTCACTATGAATTCGGCCATAGAAAGAGTGAGTAGGTGACTCTAATCAGGCTGTTCAGACAAACCTATGGAAAACAGGAGGCCTGGTCTCCAGTTGCCTCTTCTCTCCAAGCACACGAGAAAATAGTGGCATGTTTGGTGCAGAACCCTCTGTAGTTTGTGTGTTGCATGTACTCTGCGTACAAGTTGACCTATACTGAAAAAAATGTAATTCCTGAATCTTGTTCAGGTTTAGATTTTGAGCCATTCCATCCTGTCAAAATTAGAACAGGTTGAGCATGTACAGGGCAGCAAATCTAGAAGCTCAGGGATCTTTGGGATTAAAAAATGCTGACTTCTAGACCTCAGCAGCTTAGCCAAGTTCCATTATCCCATTTATCAGATCAACCCCCAAGAGACTAAGCCAAGATCACATGCACTAAAATCTATGGCCTCGTAGAAGTGAAGCTCAGATTCCAGTTTACCAAACTTATCATCCACGTCATAAATCAGCTTCCCTTCCACATTTTCTTCTCTCCAACTTGGCTATAAATTTACCTCTTTCCAATCACTGAAGACCTTTTGTTCCTTCATCCGGTTTTGGTTTCTGTAATATTTAGCAAAACTGTGACAGAAAATGTCTACATGTTTGTAGAGACATTAGTTTCTGTTAAAAAGAGTAAAATGGGAGCAGTAAGACCAGTGTATCACAGCTCCATGTTCACTGATGGCTTCTAAAAGTAAACCTCAGTTCACTCTGCGGCTTTTTCCAAGTTCCTTTTCTTGGTGCAAAGTCATTCTCACTCCTTGTAATTTTTTCTGCAGCATTCGTTCCTTTTGTAAGGTTCTCTTTGAAACACATTTCCTCCATAAAGCCTTTTAATGACTCCATCTATATAATCAGTTTCCTTCCACTAAAGAAAACATCAAAGTTAATTTGTGGTAGAAGCGCAACCTGGTATATTACAGGTCTGTCTGATCATACAGTCTGTTTGATTTAGACTGTGAAGGTCTTGATCAAACCTGGATCCACTCCTTTACGCTGTGGACATTTTGCTGGTATTTCGTGAACAGTATTAAGATACTATAACAGATATCTGAGGATAATGACATGTACTTTCCTAAGAGCAGACCTGCATTCTGCATCTTATCCTGTGTGTCACCCCCTGTAGAAGTTGTCAGAGATGGCAGAAGCCAGCAGTAAAGGCTTTAAATTGAAAGCGGGGAGGTTTAGATTAGATATCGGGAAGAAGTTCTTTCCGGAGAGGGTGGTGAGGCACTGGAACAGGTTGCCCAGAGAAGCTGTGGATGCCCCATCCCTGGAAGTGTTCAAGGCCAGGCTGGATGAGGCTTTGAGCAACCTGGTCTAGTGGAAGGTGTCCCTGCCCATGGCAGGGGAGTTGGAACTGGATGATCTTTAAGGTCCCTTCCAACCCAAACCATTCTGTGATTCTATGATTCTATCTAGCACACATTTTTAGTCGGTTTATGTAAAAATTACTATAAAGACATCAAAAGGGATTCTGATTGAGTCAGTCATTAAGTTGGCAGGATCTGACCATTCACTTGCTCTCTATGATTTCATCCAGAACCTTTAACCTCTTCTTTGACAATCTGAGGACTTAATGCCTTGAGCTGTTCTTCAAGATGTTCTTATTTTATTGCTTACAGCTCGCCATTTGGATGCACATCTGAGGGAAACTGAAGCTTGTGGAAACTCCAACACCTCCTGTGTACAATGATGTAATACATAAGTAATCAAAAGGAGGAGGCAAACAACAGAAAATAAGCCATTTTAGGTAGGAAAAAAGTAGTAATTTTAAAAGTAGAAAAAAAAAATTAGTTTTCTTCTAGTTTCATCTGCACTACATGCTGAAAATATGATGCTTACTACTAATGTAGGACTAAACTAAACCAGCGTTTAAAATCACATAAGGTGAACTTTTTCTACAAGGCCAAATTTTAAGCCATCTAAGAGATATTGCTGGAGTAGAATCTGTTATTTAACAGAAATACCAGAGAATTCAGCACCGTTCTATTTTCTGCTTGAAACTACCTGCAATAAAGCAAGTAATGTTCAGTATAGTTTCTGAAATTGAGTAAAAGTAGGTATTGCAGGAAGAAACAAAGGAAGGTTAGCCAAACAAGACACGGCACAGCGGTTGAGAAAAGCTGGCAGAGACCAGCTGTAAACTCACTGGACTGAGCATAATTGTGCACATAGTTACTATGCATGTTATAACAACCGGAGAAAATTCTGTATATGTTTCCAGTATATTTTAGAATGCTGAACACAGATCGCAAGGATTCTAGTAAATGAATGCGCACACACCAAGTCTGTGCTGCAGAATTCTGCCTACGCTGGCATCACTGAGTAGTTAAGCAGACTGGTTCTGAGGACATGCAGCAGTGTAGCTACGCAGGCTCCTTTTTGCCTGTAAAAACCAGAATCCAGCTCAGTTCTGTTGGCTTCAGACTTTGGGAGAGTTTGTGTGTTTGAGAGACATTTTTAAATGACCTTACACATGAATAGTAAGTTCTTAAGCACTTGGTGCTGCTCTTACCCTCTCAAGGCTGGTTGTTTTCCTGAGACCCAAACCGTTAAGCTGGGCTAAGGACACTGGGTGAAGTCCTAGGAACGTTCGAGACAGCGAAAGGGCATTGCTTAAGGTGGTTGTTGGTTCCCTAATAAGAGCTTCGGACCAATACCTTAAGAAAGGATGCATTATTTTCTGTAAGACACCACCATTTAAATCTAAAGCCAGATTTGAATTTACAGCTTCTTTCTTTGTCATTCCATGACAATAATTTTAGGATGTACATCATATTTAATTTAATTACATGTAATTGTCCTTTTACCGGCTACTTAGTTTTTTATGCCTCATATTTTGCTTCATTTTTTTTTAACTGTAGCATATTTTTTTATGAATAGAATCTGCAAGGGGAGAATTTATACACAGGCACAGCTCTGGATACAGTTGCTTTGGTACTGGAAAGCATAGCTCTGCAGCCTGCTATTACGTGACACGGAGTATAATAACAAAAGCTACCCTTCCACATCTGTCAAGAAAATTTATCTCCACATCAGTCTCAGGCAGAGACTATTGTAGGTTGTACTTGCACAGGCTGACCAGAGTAGATTAGTCAGTCTCAAAAATAAAGATTAGCCCTTTTTCCTTGTTAGGAAACTCCATCCATGTTTGCGAAGCTTCTACATAAAAAAGGCACTTAATGCAAACTATTTAACAGAAGCACTTTGCAGTTTTGAGACTGCACGAACTGGAGAATGACAAACCTTTGTAAAACCACATCCTGTTAGTTCCTGGCGGTCGTGATAATTAGGCGTCCGGTGTCAGGTGCCAAACGAGATAAAACAGCACGGGAGAAGTAGTCACCGATCAAACCAAAAAGAACCACAGGGAAACATTTAAGACGATATGATAACGTGGAATGTGTTTTGCCGAGAAAGGCCAATTCAAACTGAGAGAAGTTCTCATTTCGTTCAGATACCTCAGTGATCAGCAAGAAGGAGGCAAGAAACACAGCTGCATTACTGTCTAATGAGGTGTTAGAGGACTCGGGATGGGGGGTTTAGTGTCTGAATATGACACTTGCTTTAAAGCTCTTCCTTCAGAGGTTTTCAAGGAGAATGTTTAATTCTTGCAGGGTGCCAAGTCCTGCACAAGGGTGAGCTGTCAGGTGGTTGTGCTGTTCCATTACTGGGGCTCAGAAAACCTCTAAAACCAGTGCTTCCCTGCTGAAGATGCAGAAAAGCCTGCAAGGTCGTCCTTCCCCTGTGAGAGGGAGAGGAAGAAGTGGCCAGTTAAGAATTTCTAATGAAGAAAGGAGCAAGTGCTCCTGTGTGGCAGGAAGAGCTGGCATATGCTGATCCACTCACCTGCCTACGAGCCAGGGAACCTGGTTGCTCAGGGCTCTCCCGAAGACAACTCCAGTCTCATTGATCTCACATCCTGACAAAACACTCCCACAGAGCACACCAGGGCAACGTGCCTGTGCCAGCGTCACTCACAGGGGTTCATCTGCTGATGGAATAAACATCCTCTCTGAGAGGGAAGTAGGGACAGTGCCACTCTCAAAAGCCATTTTCTGGGACAGCAGAAGGCCTGCGCTGTGATGTGAGCTCCTGAGCGCACGCTGCAGGCCACCTCAGCAGCAGACTTCACAGTACTACAACCCCTCTTCGGCTTCAAACACATGAAAAAAAATGCTTTCTTTTAATCTCTGTTTTCATGTAAATTTACACTGCAAGACAGTTTTTAGGTACAGAAAGCATTCTGTTCCTGAAAATAAATTCAGATGTTCCCCCAGCTATCTTGGGCATTTGTAGAGAACTCCTCCAAGTATCATTCTTTTCCCCCAGCAGAAATGTGACCCGTCACTGAAGCACAGGGGAGCCATGATCCTCCAGTTTTACATGTGCCTGGCTAGATGCACTGATACTGCTGCATCACTGTTCACCTTTTACAAAAGGAACGCACCCTCTGTGTCACAAAGGGCAAGAATTAATGCAGGCCTGTAGCACAGTAATTCTAACAGGTGTAGTGAAAAGTAAAAAACGTTGCAGTATTAAAACAACTGTGTGCTAAATCCCTCTTTTTCAGTATATGTATGTAAATTAAGTGGTAGCAGGAATAGTTCTGCATTGATTAGAAAACACCTGAAACAAAATTCTTACCCAGCATGTGTAGGTTTCTTAATAATACTATTGGAAAAAGGGATATTGAGGAGCACATATTTCACCTTTTTCACATTTTGTAAGTAGAGGATTCTAAAATCTATAAACTCAATTACTCTCTTAATAGACTGTCTTAATTTTGTTTTTTACCTGTTGACCTGTAGGATAAAGCTATTCAGATGAGATGTTATTGGGGCGAGTGCTGCCATAATGAAAATGCTGAAGGACAAAAAAAATCCAATAAGGAGACAGGAAACCGCATTTCGAAGCTGATTGCTCAGATTTAATTTATTCAGTATGCATACTGTGAAACATCTGGGTGTCTTTAACGTACAATCAGGTAGTAACTTGGTACCAGCTATTACAGTCAGCAGTTTGCAGCAAGTTGCAGGCACTTGGCAGAAAGCAAATTACCTCCCTAACTGATCCCACAGCACAGAAGTCTGAGTAAGGCAGCAGTTGAGCAGTAAAACGCAGAAGGCAGGCAAGAAAGCACATTCTGTGTTACCTCTTCTGCCTATCCTCACGTCTTTTCGTTTGCAATTCCGCATTTTGTTGGTGTATTTCCTGTGCGGCCATGAGTCCGCTCGCACCAAAACACTGTGTTTTACTGGGAAATCTCAGCCTTCCTGGTTGCAGTCTCATAGGGCACAGCCTGGTGGGTTACTCAGACAGTGAGAACCTAGGACAAAATTATTTTCTCCTTTTTCTAGAAAAAGCTGCCATAGAAAGTAGCTATATTTTGCATTCACATTTCAGCATGAGACAACCAATTATCTCCTTTGTGCCTGATCGATTACACGTGTTTCTTCCATTTTCGCAGCAGCAGCTCAGGCCTCAGGAACAGACTCAGTGCAAAGAAACAGCCAGCACAACCTCTTGCTTCATCCATAGGTGCAGCAGCATTGTTTCTCTCAACAAGAATAACAGCCTTCCAGTACCTGAAGGGGCTACAAGGAAGCTGGGCGGGACTTTTTACAAGGGCCTGTAGTGACAGGACAAGGGGTAACGGGTTTAAATTGAAAGCGGGGAGGTTTAGATTAGATATCAGGAAGAAGTTCTTCAGGGAGAGGGTGGTGAGGCACTGGAACAGGTTGCCCAGAGATGCTGTGGATGCCCCATCCCTGGAAGTGTTCAAGGCCAGGCTGGATGTGGCTTTGAGCAACCTGGTCTAGTGGAAGGTGTCCCTGCCCATGGCAGGAGGGTTGGAACTAGATGATCTTTAAGGCCCCTTCCATCCCAAACCATTGTATGATACTATGAACAGGTTTTTGCTCAGTTTAGTGTTCCTCAAATCAAGAATGTCAGGTGACTTCGCTTTCAAATCCCAGCTGCTGCCAGGCTCACACATATGATCAATGGGCCCTTTTAGAAAGAAAACTCAAACACAATGGTGGAAGCAAAGAAGCAAACAAGTGTTGCATCAGACTTACAGGGAGCAGACATTAGGTGAAGAAGAGCTTTATAAAAGGAAGTGTAGCACTGGTTACGAGGCTGAGGTGGCAGCACAGACCCGCTCACTGCAGAAGCAGCCACACGCAAGCCTCAGGGACAGCAGAGCAGCACTGGCAGTCCAGTGGCACTTTCAGAGTCTGAGTTTACTCCTTCTACTCGCAAAATGGATCCAAAGAAAGCGTTGGTCAAGAAAGTTATAGAGTGCAGAGTTTTCTTCTGCTGCCTCACCATCTGTGGTTTAGCCAATGCCCCACACGAGCTTTAGCACTTGGGAGCCCTGACGGAGGCCTGCTTGCTGTTGTGCTGTGAGGCAATCATGGCAATAAGCCCCTCCAAATACAAACTAAGATCGGCTGATTAAGTGAGCAAAACATTAAACTGGGTACTTGGGAGGTGCTGACTGAGACACACAAATCGATGAAGAAATCAGACGCCATTCCCCGCTAGTGTCGTTTTATAGTGGCCGCGTTTGGCCTCACCGGCCAATCACAGCTTTCTTCGGCTCCCATTGGTCAGCAGGAGGTAGGGGCGGGGCTCATGCATACGTGGAGGCGGGGAAGCGTTGCCGTATGGCGCATGCGCGCTGTGGTTGGCCCGGAGCGCCGGGAGATGTGGCGCATGCGCAGAGGGCTCCTC
>NW_010275008.1:0-3700 GCF_000690775.1 Eurypyga helias | reverse complement strand
ATCAGGAAGAAGTTCTTCCCAGAAGGGATGGTGAGGCACTGGAATAGTTTCCCAGAGAAACTGTGAATGCCCCATCCCTGGAAGTGTTCAAGGCCAGGCTGGATGAAGCTTTGAGCAACCTGGTCTAGTGGAGGGTGTCCCTGCCCATGGCAGGGGGGTTGGAACTAGATGATCTTTAAGGTCCCTTCCAACCCAAATGATTCTATGATTCTGTGATTCTAAGAGGTCAAAGAAAACATGTGTGAGAGATGGACGGGCTACACACTGAGCATTTTGGCTGGTCCTGGGAATTAATCCTACTGCAGGAACTTGCCATGCATTCCCGTATTTTCTAACTCCGTTGCGCAATCAGGGGCTGCCTGCCATCACATACAGCCTGCTGAGGAGTTTTCTAGGATGATTCAATATTTTTTTTCCCTTTTTCTACAGTGCTGTGTTCCTTTTGCCCCATTTACAGCTCTGAAGGCTCTGGTCTTAAGAGCATAGATTTATTTCTAGGACACTACTTATAATATGGCAGAATATAGTGGTAAGATCTCAGTACAGTATTTCTGGAAAAAAAAAAAGTTGTCTCTTAAAAATTAGCTGGTAAACAATATCAGGTATGGACTTCAAATTATTTTTTTTTTTAATTTCTGATTGCTGGATAAATTGTTTGCATAATTGTTATATTCTTTTCCAGTAATTCTTATTTAGGTGTATTTCTGTTCTAAAACCTACTTACTATCTAAATACAGTGGCAGAGTTTTCCACTACCAAAGAAGATGTTTTGCTATGGGTACAGCTACATTTTTTTACAAGAAATTTTTCAGAAAATCCATTGAGGTTTTTCTGTTTTGTGTGATGACAGAAGAAATCTTTCTTTCTGGCTCTTAACTAGTTTGCTTGGTAGAAAAAAAACCCCTTTCAATTGATATCTTCCTATAAAGTTAGCTCATTCATGCTTTACTAGAACTTCCTGTGAGTTTTTGTTGCGCATGAGTATTTTGTTATATTTATTTCTTTCCATACCAAGACTCTGTAAAATACTTAAATCAGACTGTACTATAAAGGACTTGCTTGATAATCTGTCTACTCTTTATCTCTCTCTTCCCAGTTATTCAGTTACAGTGCAAGAGTCCTATCCACATCCTTTTGATCAAATTTACTACACAAGTTGTACTGACATCCTAAACTGGTTTAAGTGCACACGACACAGGTGATGTGTAATTGTTGATACTGTCAAACTGCTGATATCATAGATATTTTAAAATATTTTTGTGTCCGTTAAAATTAAACATGATATGTAGCATATTTTAGGTATAGTGAGTGGTCTGTCTAACTCCTGTGATCTCTGTCAACTGAAAAATGCCTGTCTAAGCCATGTTACATATATTGTATTAGCAGGTCGGGGCGTATCATCCACGTAATGTTAACAGAAAATGAACAGGCTGGGAAAAAGCGTACAATGCACAAAATTAAATTCCCCAGACCCTGCAAGGTGTATTTGTTCAGAAACGTTGTGAGAGACCCCTTGCTGCTTGCAGCCTTATATTCCGGGGAAAGTGTACACTACTTGAAAGAAAAAAAATAAGATTTGTTAAAGGAAACTCCTTGTACTTGCAGAAAGTAAGCAAGGAGTGAATAATTAAAAACCAGTGACAGCTGTAAAAAACATTTTCCTCAGATGAATATGCCCGTAAGTATGAGCCATCCACAGTGGGAAAGTTTCCTTGGGGCACAGCAGATGAAGGAGACAGATCATTATGGGCAGTACATAAAAAGCAGATACTGAGTTCAAAGAGATGTTACACTTTGTTTACCTATGGCACCATTTATATATAAGCTCTTTCTTTACTGGGAGTTCAGACTCTGTCAGGTGTTACTGTATGATGTGCTTACTGTTCTGTGGAGTATGTGGTCAGCAGTCAGGACAGCCAGTACAGGGGTGGAGATTTACAAGCATGGTAAGAAACAGAGAGAAGAGAGACATGGGAGAGCCCACTTCTGATAAATACTACTTGCTCATGTCTGAAGAAAGCTGTGTTTTCTGCAGTTCTTGGTGGATTTATGTGCTGATTTCTCTGTGTCCTGCTCACTGCTGCAGGGCTGTGTTTGTCCCCCATGGTCAGAGGCATGCAGTGCTGCTGGCTGCCCAGAAGGCCCGAGCTGTGCCTTGAGCCCTTCTGTCTCTTGCCTTAACCAGGACTTTTCTTTTCACAACACCTCTGCCACTGGAGAACTGACTCACCCTTTGTAGAGTGATCCTCAGAAGTCTTTCCCTTGGAAACTGATCCAACAAACCGATTTGTATTGCCAGCCTTTAGCCTCCATAGGGGGTGCTAATGGCAAAGGCAGTGATGCTCTGGTTTGCATATTAGTTAAGTAGCCAAAATCCTTATTAACCTTTTTTCTTGCTGTCTGACCACTCATGGACATAGGGCTGGTTGGGGATCCACTAGGATTCTTGAGCTCAGAAACATATAAACCAAAGTTTTCTTGAGCTTTTTTCCTCTCCTCTTAGTGATACCTGAATGTTTCTTAAAATATCTAAGAATATATATTGTTTTGTTTCTGAACCATGAATTATATGTAACAACCTTTGTTTTCTTCAGGATCAGTTACCGTACTGCCTACAGACATGGTGAAAAAACAATGTACAGGCGTAAATCCCAGTGCTGCCCTGGATTTTATGAAAGCAAGAAAATGTGTGTCCGTAAGTTCAGCTTCTTTTTGCTTTGAAATTCCGTATGTTTATCAGAGTGCTTGGCTTGACTCCCTGACTTGTGGAAGCACAGTTATGGAGGTTCAGTTATTCATCAGTGGTGCATGTGCAGCTCTTGTTGAAGTCAGTTGGTGTTGTGCATATGCAAATAACAGGATAATTTTATCTCAGATGTCTAAGTAACCAGCCTTGATGTGATTCTAACTAACGATCAGATGGAAAAAGTACAGCACAAGTGTCAGTGTGTTTTCCAACAGAGTAAATAAATACAAGTGTCGAAGCCAGGAGGGAAATAAAAAGGTCTGCTCTTTAGTAGGGGCCCTGGTTGATCCCCATGCTTTGCTTCTCTTGCAGATACAGAGATCTGTAACACCTATGAGAAGGTGTCAGCAACGCCTTTTCAAGTGACATGTGCCCCTGTCTCCACATCTTCCTAAGTCTAAAGAGAAAAGAGCAGTGTCCAGAGCCTGATGGTGGGCCAGCTTAGCTCTCTTTCTCTCTCTTGTACTGTATTGGATATTCATCCATTCCTTGCTTTTGCTTCAGCTCTTCTATTACTGAGATTAAAAACACCTGTGGAACTTTAATGAAAAATGTCAGAGAGAATGAGGTGGTATAGTTGAATTTTTTCTTGAAATGTGAGGGCCTGTAAGACCAAACTGGTCAGGGGCGGGAGCCTCTGGAATGCAGGGCTGCCCTTGGTCTTGCTACCCAGTTTTACTTGATCAGAGATCATAGAATGCATTAGGTTGGAAAGGACCTTAAAGATCATCTGTTTCCAATGTGCTTAGGGTTGGAAGGGACCTTAAAGATCATCTGTTTCCAATGTGCTTGCCATGGGCAGGGACACCATTCACTAGACCAGGTTGCTCCAAGCCTCATCTAACCTGACCTTGAACACTTTCAGGGATAGGACATCCACAAATTCTCTGGGCAGCCTGCTCCAGTGCCTCAGCCTGGAGAAGAAAAAGCTCCGGGGAGACAGTAGAGCAGTCT
>NW_010275007.1:547-7287 GCF_000690775.1 Eurypyga helias | reverse complement strand
AAACCAGTCTGTGATTCTATCTTCACAGCACCCTAATTCAGCAAGCCATGACTATTTTCCTGTTTAATAACAAAAGTGAGAAGACAAACCCAGTGATTTACTCACATCAGAAGGCACAGCTGCAAGCCCAACTCTAACTCTGTCCAGTGTGTGACCCACAAGACAATACCAGGGCTTTTTGCTCTGTATGATATTGTTGGAAATGGATGCAAGCACCCCAAGGATCATTTTTAGGCTCAGTTGCCCCATTGGCTCATAAAAACTGTTGGAGTTGTCTGCTGCTCCAGGAGCGGCTGACCCATCCGTCAGC
The DNA here is from genome assembly GCF_000690775.1 of Eurypyga helias. Lineage (NCBI taxonomy): Eukaryota > Metazoa > Chordata > Aves > Eurypygiformes > Eurypygidae > Eurypyga > Eurypyga helias. The sequence goes on along the minus strand of NW_010275007.1, from coordinate 6,977 downwards.
AGTGGGCACAGGAGAGTTCTTCGCCACGCTGAAGAAACGTCACACATCTCAGTATTTCTGATTGCTTTACACCATTGAAATAAAAGACATTTTTTGCTGTAGAGCAAGCTGTGGCATGCTTCATCAAAAAAATACTATTCAAGGCCTGGCGCTAAGCAGGTCGGATTCAGCTTTCGTTTGCAGCAGCGTCAGGCTAGGGGTAATTTGTATCACTCACGTGAATTTGCTCTGCTTTCGGAGACTCCCCCTCTGAGGAATCTGACTGAACATGTCTGATTTTCTCTCAAACGCACTGACTTCAGAGATGTGCAATTACAGCGATGTCACCAGTGTTAAGGGTGATTTACACTTGCCTCAGATCAAAATTAGATGCAGTGCGCTTATAGGGAGGGAATAGAAATATAGATACAGAAATATAGGTCTCCCCATCTATTGGTGAAAAACATAATCACCATGCATTTGCAGGTGTTAACAAGAAGATCCCTCATTTCTTCTGATTTGTCATTATTTTGCTGCCACTCTATCAATTATTACCTTAGCCTCAGATGTCAAGTCTTTCTGAGCCTCCTGGCTACTTTCCTGAAAGAGATAATGAACTCTTATTTATTGCTTATGCAATTTTAGCAAATGCACTGCCTTTCCAATCTATGATGGAGCTACCTCCCAAAACCAGCGCAGGGCTCGCATGATTATGGGGTTTTGCTGTTTACAGAAAATTAGAGCTTAGATAGTAAACTGATATTAGCCACGTATTCCTGCACAGCAATACAGTAATCATCTCTCCAATAATTCCCTCCGTTTCTGAAGTGCTTAAGACTCTGAATCATGCAAAACCATGCAGTTCAGCAAGAGGAGAGGTAACAGAGGAGATTACAGAGAGCATCTTTAATGTGGGTTGATCCCACAGCTACAGGAAGCCCAGCAACGGCTGGGAAGCAGCAGCCAGTGATCAGTAAGACACAGGCCACCTGCAAATCCACCGCGACACGAACCAACCCCTCTGGTCAGAGCAGAGAGAAAGGGGGTGGGTTTGAACTCCTTCACAGGGCTGGAAGGTGTCCCTGAATGATTGTACGGTGGATGAGGCAGGTTCAGGGGTACTGGAGCTGTACCCAGCTGTCCCAACTGCTGCTGGGAGGCAGCAGGCTCTGAGGAGTCCATTGAATCACTGAATCACAGAATGGTTTGGGCTGGAAGGGACCTTAAAGACCAAGGACAGTTTCCAAGCTTCTGTAGGCTGAGCAAAGACTCCTTTTTCCTTCCTCTCTGCTTCTGGATGATCCAAGTGGGAAATGATAACCCAGGAACACTAAGAAGACACAATGACACCTGAAGCTTCATGGGCTGACTTGAGTTCCAGGAAAATCAACAAGACCAAGCCCTGATACATGAAATGTCAAGTTTCACAAAGGTTTTTCATCAAAAAAGGATTTTTTTTTTTTCCTACGAGTTAAAGGACACTCACTGATGCTGCTGGTGATTTCGGGGGGGTGGGGGGGATCAAATCAGTGTGGCTCACTCAGAAGAGATAGTTGTGCTATTACTGTAATTAGCAGCTGCATTGTAGAGGAACTGATAACAGGCAGCCAACATAAACCACTGTCAGCTGAAAATTGGCCTTGGCAATTTGGGGTTTGGAGCTGGAATCTTTTCCTTCTGGGAGAAAAAGAGAACAAACGGTGCTTTGGTGGCGTCACATCTTTTTGCTCTCTACTTAGAAAAGTCACAGCCGGCATCTAAAAAAATGAATTTTGCCAGTGCTTGGCCTTGAATATATGCCAGCCTTAGTAGATACTTTGAAAGAGGGAAAACTTTTTAAAAGGCAATAATGCATGAAGGGAGGTGTATGCAAAGACAGACGATCTTAAACAATACTAAAAATAAATGTAGCTTAAAAAGATCCCTTAAAAACAGCTGTTGACGTTCGAGATTTAATTAAAGCGTAATTAGTTATACATTCCCCTTTGAAATGAACAAGCGTATTACAGCTTTCATCTGCAATGAATTGCCTTTTACATTCACACCTTGTTTTTCCCTGTAAAAAGGCAGGTTTTTACAGGAAGTGGTGTAAAGATAGGATGGTTCTGCCTAAAATTTTGCAGTGAAAGAAAACATAAAGCGAATTTTTAACCTGCTGATACAAAGCCATATTAGTTGTACTTGCCATGTTCATAAGACACCTCACAAGTGTTCTTAAATGCACAAAAGAGAAGAAAAGGCAGAGCTAAACGGATGAGGGATGGTGCTTGCGATAAGTTAGGATTCTGAAAGAGGTCACTAAAGACTAAACCAATCTGATTCCTTAATTGTGATTTACCTGAAAGAGAAATGCATCGTGAACTGCTCACCCTGCATGGATTTGTACATGCAACATGCAACCAATAGCTTTCCCTGGGGCTCGTACTCTATGGAAGTACCATTGACCTGGTTTTCTATGGAAACTACACGGATGTTTTCGATTCCAGTGTGGCACTGCAGCCTCAGCCGTAGCCGTCAAACTCCGCATTAGACATTCATGTAGCATTAGGCATCCCATAGCTGCCAAGGGCCACACAATGAGACATTGTCTGACCCAAAAGTCACATAATTAGGCTTAGGGGAACACCACCAGCGGATGGTGCATTGAGCATATCCTAATTTTGGATAGGCCATTCTTTGGCTGTCTGACTACCAGTTAGCTGGGGAAGAAGTGAAGCCTACTGTTATCGACAGACAACTTTGCTCCTAAGCCAGAGTGATGAAAGGGCCATTTGGCTTGAAAATCACCACTGGGGAAAGGAAGGGCAGCCATACAGCAGAGACATTCTCAGAGTCAAACAGGAGACCCTACTTTCAATGACATTTTATTTTGGCAGGGTGGGTGACCCTACCTTCTGGAAGCCGCGTCTTTTGCTAGAGTTACAGCACTTTGCTACACCAGCTCAGTAATGGCCCAGCATCCATTGTAACTTCTAATACCAAAACCATCTAAAACCACAAGGGTTTAGGGGCAGCAGTTGGCAGAATGAACACAGAGCTTGTGGCAGGGGGAGAAGTGTGAAAATCGGTTGTGCACAGACTCTCTCCTTAAAAGACCGACCTCCTGCACTGCTCAGAAAGAGCTTTCCAAGAACCATGTGACTCCAAAGGCTGAGGACATTTTCTGCCAGAGTGGGTTTTTAATTCAAATTAGTCATAGAAAGTTACATTTTTGTGGCCTGAAAACATCTTCAGCTGCGTCAAACACGAAGCAGTTTCATAATTGCATGCGATTGAGGGTTTTTTTTTTAAAAAAAAAAAAAGTAGTGACATGAGAAAGAAATATGAATGTTTGTGGAGCTTTAAACCTCTCTCCTGCACTTCTGCAACACTTGCAAATAATTCTATATAGTATCTTGTGACTTCCATTTCCAACAACAGAAAGTGTATGGAGTCACTTAGGAATGTGACCGGTCTCTGGAAGGCGATACAGACAGCAACTACATTCACCTTATTGGCAACTGTGCATTCAGCATCATGAAATATTAAGTACATGTTTCACGGTATTTAATTGCAGCAAAGCTCAGACAAATCCAACTGTTTCCAGCTACTCTTGCCATTTTAAAACATGTCGAAGACCTGCACAGCTGTAGTCGGCATCATTATGCAAACAGCATCCTGGACATGAGTAGTAAGAACAGATCTTATTCTCCCTATAAATTACGAGCAACTTCACAACACCAATCCCCTTCCGATGCTTCACGATGTAAGACATCACTCCTCCCACCCTTCTCCATGCAGGAAAAGCTCTGTTCAGTAATACCCAGCCACATGCACGCTAGATCGATACCGTATGCCTCTTCATAACAGCAAAGTTTTCACCTCTGTTGAAAAAGGGCATCACATTTTAAAGTGTTAGTGATGCTACACCACTGGAGGGAAGAAAATTGCTAGCTGAAGTTGCCTTTCCATATAGCCTACAGGGCCTATACGTGTAACGCTGCGATCACGTATTTCTCCTAAGTCAAGCACATCACACCTGCAAGTGCCACGGGAGGGAGGAAGATTCTTACACTCGCTGTGTAAGGTTGCTCAAAAAACATGCAAAAAAAGAAATCTGGAAAAAAAAACCCCACACCAAACCCACAGACTTCACATATAATCCAGTTCTGTGTTTGTTTGCTCTAGACCAATATGATTACCACATGCTGGCTACTGTGAACTGATTAATTAGGGAGTAACTGTGATAATATTTTGTCCTTTCATCAGGACTTCCACCTCAGGATACTTCAATAATGTCAATTAAGTAATCTTCACAATACTGCCTGTGAGTAGGTGTCGTTAGTTCATTCACAGATGGAAATCCTGAAGCATATAAAAGGTGAAATTAATTAGCCAAGATGATACAATGAGTCAGTAGCAGAACCAAAGACCCTGAAAAGCACTCCTGTTTTTCTAATCCTTAAAGTGGCACGATTTACTTGCCCTTTGCAGTTCAATCGTGGAAACAATTTCCAAATGTGTAACAGAAACTTTGGTGACTCTATCAAAACCACTATTTATAGGTCATGCTCTCGGTGAAATTTTCTTTTGATTAACATAGCTTCTGCTGTTCAGTACAGCCACCTAAACATAAAGAACATCAGAATCAAATAAAACCTGCCACTAGGTCTATAATGAACCGGGGCATCGCTACTGTTTTCCCAGGTCTAAATTAAAGCTCTTTTGTAGGTGGTAAAAGTGAATAAAACATAAAGACAAAGGACCAAACCAGGCTGTTCCCCCATTCATGGCAGTCACATTTACAAGGCAACTGCCATTCATAGGCAAAGCGGGCCACACACTTCTAACAGGTATGAAAGGCAGGAGAGCCCTTGTACATGAGCGGAAAAAGCACTTTACCATATTTTATCTTCATCACAAGTGGAAAACCAGTAATGAGGAACATCAAAAATCTCTTTTCGTTCTCCATTTCAAACTGACACTGCGCTTCTCACGGCCCAACCTTATCAAAGGCTATAAATTTCTCGAGACAGCTAATCAATCACGTTTGTAGTGGTAAAGCTGTAAGACGCATTCAGTATGAATGTATTTGACACTTTTTTTTTTCCCACCAATAACCATTTCACCAGTGGAAAGCTACAAGTTGTTACAAGAGGCACAGCAAAAGCTTCCCTTCCAAAAAAACCCAACAAACCCACATCAGGGGGAAACGTCTGTGTGCCTTTTATAAGATTTTATATGCAAATAATCTTTATCTGCCAGAGTTTAATTTATGGGGAGCGTTGCATCCTGGCCAAGGGGGCCTTCTGCTCTTGGCTTCATGGAGCCCAAAGCCCAGAAAAATGCAGCCCAGGGCATTTCTGTAGCCACGGCCCCACCTGATATTCCTTAAGGCCACAAACGCAACGTCACATGAGAGAGGCTATTTACCAAAACTGCAGAGTCTTAAAAGATCAGGGCTGTATGGTACTCACGGTATCGGACATATATGCATGTATATATCTAGGTCACAACCAGGCAGGACAAGGGGTTACAGGTTTAAATTGAAAGTGGGGAGGTTTAGATTGGACATCAGGCAGAAGTTCTTCCTGGAGAGGGTGGGGAGCACTGGGACAGGTTGCCCAGAGAAGCTGTGGATGCCCCATCCCTGGAAGTGTCCAAGGCCAGGCTGGATGAGGCTTGGAGCAACCTGGTCTAGCGGAAGGTGTCCCTGCCCATGGCAGGGGGTGGGACTGGATGGTCTTTAAGGGCCCTTCCAACCCTAACCATTCTATTGTTCTATGTTTCTATGCTATACATGTGCACATGCCATTAAAAAATAATCCATATACCAAATGCCTGAATGTTTTTGATACAGCTCCATCACCATATAAGCACATTGCAATACCACCTCATTCACTAAAACTAAGCCAGGAAAAGCTTTTTACTTTTTAATCAAAGTTAGAAATTAGATGAGATGTAATTATTTTTACATATCCAACTGTGAAAGCTTCATTAAAATCTTTAAGTAATAAAACTACGATAAAACTTTTCTAGTATTACCACAAGTTTCTGATAATTTTAATGCACTAAAAAGGGAAAATCCATACTTTTCTGGAGGGCTTTAAGCAGTCATCAGTGTACACAAGTATATATCGCATATATGGTCACATATGTATCCTCCCTATATATTTTTTTCTGGAAAGAAAGTGACAGAATGCTGTAGCTATGAGTGTCTTCCCACGCCACCATGGAATGGAGCACTTGCCCACCTGCAAGCTTGGGCCCGTTGGCATTTGGCAGGTAGACGATCATGAAAAGGTAAATTCAAACGATCCTACAGGCTGAAGCATCCCTTAACTACCCTGGATTTAAAGTAGCCTTTGTTGTCTAATTAAATCATCTCTACTAGAGAGACAACAGGTACAGGAAACACAAATAAGCAGAGGCAGGGTGAATAATTACTTTTTGCTATTTATAGATCAATTAA
>NW_010275007.1:0-537 GCF_000690775.1 Eurypyga helias | reverse complement strand
TCTTCCAGGGGCAGAATTCCCACTCCAGTGACAGCAAATCATAATTTCAATTTCCAAAATGGCAAGACAAGGAGAATGGAGAAAAAAAGAGGGGTGAGGGGGTTGGCAGAGAGAAGTGAGAAACATCAAACAAAAAGCAATCTAATTAAAATACCTTCCTGTACTACATTCCTACTGCTAAATTTAAAGCGTGCTTTTAAGTCTCATTCCAATTGATTTGCAGAAAAAAAAAATAATCTAAAGAGTAAATTTAGATTAAATTGATCATTATCACTTATTTGGCCACACAATAATATAGTGAAAAGACCTTGCTCCCAGTAAAGGGCTCCGGCTTTGATGTCTGATTGTTATGCAAATGCTGTGGAGTACAAGATATGGACGGAGGGATAATTAAGCTCTTGTATATAATAATTCTTACAAATGTAAATGTATCCTTTTTTTCAGATAATTATGCGTATACGCAGTGGGAACCATACACATAAATTACCAAAGACAGGAAAACACCCCAAACGCGCAGGTCCTCGCGGATGCGTCCCG
>NW_010275006.1:18288-35618 GCF_000690775.1 Eurypyga helias | reverse complement strand
GTTCAGCTTTTCGTCTACCAGTAGCTGATGTGCTACAAATTAGCAGTGTCACCTTACTGGCAGGACAGGTGATGTTTGGCTGGATGCAGATTCTTTTTTTTACAGTACATCAACATCCCTTAAAAGTTACCTAATCTACCCTCATATAGTAGGGCATGCCCACAGGTAGCCATATCACTGGCTGTTCTAGACGAGCAACAAAACAACCAAGAAAGTATGAAAGCATACCTACTCGGGAGGTAAAAATTTCACGCTGAGGACAAATTTTCACTACGCCCATAAATTAGGATCAAGTACTATAAAACTTTTTCCTGTCATTGTGGCATAAGTTGAATAATTCATTTAAAAACTCCATGTAAAAAAAAAAAAATTTAAAATTATCCATATGGCTTCCTAAGGAGATTCAGCTTATTTTATTACATTATCTGCCCACTCACTCTAAGCCTGTTGGCTGATTCTAGCCAAAATTTAAAAGGGATAAAAACCCTTCAAAATTATTGTGCTCCCACAAATTTAGCAAAAACCAGCTGCTGGGAAGCATCATCAACTAACTACTTCAGAGAGCAAAGCAAGAACTGCAGCACAGCTCATTCAGTGCTGTTTGGCAGCAGCTGAGGACTAGGCACAGTGTCACCAGGTGCTGTGCCTGCCACCTCCGGTACAAGGGACAGGTTTTAAGGCTGTGGCTGGGAGGAGTTTTTGCTCTGCTCTGGAAAGGATGTTGGCAAGGGGGAACATAGGGGCCAACAGACAATTAATGAAGTCAGGCTTTATAAGTTTTGGTGCTCAGAGACCCAACTGTTACACCTTATGATTGCTATTTACCTCCTGTACATCTGCTTTTTCACTAAGGAGTCCATTAGCCATGACTAGACAGCACCACTGAAAGAGGCAGTCAGTATGTCCTGTTATAGAGATTGACAGGCTTAAAATCTCATCTCTGCTGAATAATGGAGCGATGAGTTTGAGACAAGGGTTTTCTTCCCCAGCAGCTGGCAGAATAGAGCGCACTGGAAATCCCCCAGAAGCAAAGCTAGTATTTGCTTGATGGTGTTGAGATGTACAAGTATGAAAGATGTGAAGAAGACAGAGCGATTATCTTGGGCAGTGGAGAAAAGAGGGAAGCAGACAATAGAGAAAAGACAGGTTAAATTTGCAGGCCAAATTTCTAGATGCTCACAGGAATTTGATATAGAACTCTAAAACGCATGATGCATAGAATACTGGAATAAAAGCTGTAAATACGCTATATTCCTTTTAGTGGAAACAACATATTTTTTCACAAAGTGAAGAATATGTAAGTTCAGAAATTGCTTCAATGTATTTATCAGCTTTATGTACCAGTTAAAAATAAATACTAAGGAGTAATAGGCTTGAAGATTTGGAAATTGATACAAAAGTGTCCAAGTCCATCACTGGTCCTGGAGAGGGGTCTGTGGCACGTATTTGTCCTACCATACTGAGGAAATAACAGGGAGAAGTTTTGTGCTTGGGATGGCACCAAGGAAGAAAAAAATTATTCCGTTTAATCTGAACCCGAAGTTTTCCAGCCAAGGTTGTGGTACTGCAGCCTAATTCTCATCATCTTACCCAGATTTGCCAAGAGCCCAGAGGCTGCTTTTCACCTGTGCCTTCATGCTGGCTACTAATAAAGCACAGAAGATGCCACCTGCTCCTCCGCCAGGGCACCATTAGCCCAGAGCACTCAATTCCACACTGCAACACCATCCATGAAACAGAAGGCTGTCTTGCTCTTTTGTTATTTTATTTCATTGCCTGTATTTTTATTAATGAAGAATTTTAATAACAGGGTGATAATAGCTCAAAATTTTTGAAAAAGGTCATGGATGGATGACGAGAAAACAGATACCTGTAAAATTATATCAAAAAAAAAAATCTAAATTTGCTGAGGGATTTCTTTTGTTAGTTTAACACAATATCTAAACAGATGAAGGAAAAGCCTCATTCTTAAAGGTGTATTTTTGCTACTCTCCAAGGACAAGCTGCCTCAAAGCATACACTGCATTGGGCCTTAAGACAATGAGAGGTCAAATGTGTTGTTTTTACAAATACTATATGCACTTCAAGTTTCCTTATTGTGCCAAAAGGAAAGTGATGTGAAGGAGATAAAGATAGGTAAAGAATGCTCCAAAGAGCAGGAAGTGTCTGTAAGGAAGCAAAGGTATTCTGGCACGTGGAGAACTGTCCCCAGCTCTGCATGGATTAGCAAAATTAATTCTTCCCAGATACAAACTGAAGATGAAACATTACAATTGAAAAGTTACTAGTAGAAACAGAGATTTATCAGAAGTTATTTTTTTAAAAGTTTAAAAAAAGGAGGAAGAAATGACAAACACCTTCTGAGAACCAAAACTGGTGGTACCACTAAAGTCTACAGAAAATTCAAAAGTTGTGAAGAAAATATGGCAGTGCAAATTCAGGTATACAAGTCTCTCTTCTCATCCTATTATTTCTTTACTGTGCATGTAGTGAGCTCTGGATGTAGAAATATTTATTCATTTATTTAGGAGAAAAGGTATAGGTTTGCCTAAATCACAGGCTCCCATAGGAAAAAGAAAACTTCAGTATCAAACCCTGCTGAGTCATCCAGAATAACACCACTAGAAAATAAATGCAAGGCCTCTCCTATCTGCCAGAGTCCCACAGATCTACAAAGTGAGCCACACTTTGAGTGTATCAAGGGTGGTGAAAGCAATCAGGTTTTGCACTGAAGACTTTGGGCATCAGGGGAGAGGGATGGCAGCCTTTCTTCCCTGCGAGCCTGGGCCAGAGAAGCAGGAGCTGTAATTCACTCTCCTCTAATGGTGATTTCTGAAGTTTTGGTAACAGTCCCTGCAAAAATCACTACTTCAACCTAATTGCAAACCCAGACTAAAGAATTCCATGGGCAGTTGAAACAGAACTGTGAAATCACTGCTAGAAAAAGCACCTCTGAAATTTTTAAGGTCAGCCTTGTGATCAAATGCACAATAGATCAGTAGCACATTTGCCAAATAAAGAATAAAAAAAATACACACAGTAGTACTACAAATTGGAAAAGTGTGGGGATATACTTTTAATAAATATTTTTCATGAAAGAAAAAAAAAAGGAGAAGGGAATATTCTGATCAGTAACAGGACACAAGTTTAACCAAATAATAAACTGAAAAAGAAAGAAAATGAAGTTAGTATTCTGCATTTTTCTTACTGGGGTTTCAATCCACAAAAGCATATAGATACTCATTTTCTAAAGACAGGCAAATTTTACTAAAGCATACCAGTAGGAGGCCTTGGAAAAGAAATTTAAAAATCCCAAACTTTAGATATCAACTTGTACAAAATAAAACTATTTTAAATTTTTTATTCTAGTAAAATATTTTAAAAATACTATATTTTTAAACCACACCTTTAAATGAGATCATAGACTTTTAAGAAAATGGCTCTATTTTAGCGTTCATTACAAAAGAGGGAGATGTACTTATTAATTCTTAATTTGAAATGCTACTTGGTTTAGCTGGTTTATGTAAACAGATATCCAAACCACAAATATTCCACCATCCAAAAGACATTAAATATATAATAAAAGTGTGAAATACATGTGAGGAGATGTAATAATTACACTCAGTGATCTATAAAAGACAGAGGAGAAAGCGTGTGGTAGTGCCAGGGCCACCAAGAGGAGGCAGGAATGGGTGCGAAGCAGCTATTGCTGCAGGTTTTGACAGGCTTTATAAACAGCAGGTGCCACGGACTCCACCAGCAACTTTTCCTCCAGGAAGAAAGGTCTTAAATTCTGCCTGTTCTTTTGTGATATACACATCACTGAAAATCTATCCAGAGTTTCCAGAATGCAAATGGTAGTATTTCTAAGAAGAGACCAAGCCATTTTCCAGTCCACAGATTTTTCAGCAAAAACTCCTAACTTAACCTTGGGGGAAAACAGTTGGGTTTAGTATGTGAAAATTTTTAGATGAAACATCTATAAGCAAACACACTACATTTTAACTTGCCAGTATTCTGCAAAAAGCAGAAGCTACTTTATAAGTAAATCGAACATAAAGTCAAAAGAGAGAGGGTCTATTACAAATAGTGAACTACATTATATTAGATTTAAACTGGGTTTATTATTTCTAAATGAACTATTAAGTAGCAGTAACATTTAGAAAGCTGTTGTCACCAGTGCATTCAAGAGAAGCAGCAGTGTAAGTTCCCAGGTAACGTCTTCTCTCTCAAGGATCGCTGTCATTTCATCAGTAACTCAGTAAATAGCAAATTAAATTCATCAGCTACCATTTGATGAGGCAGTATCAGCTCAAACGTTTTTAAAGAAGCCTGATTATTTCCCACATTCCGTTAAAAACAGTGTCACCATATACACAGATCACATGACAAATGTGCTGGAAAACCTAGTCCTGTAATTAAGCAGAAAACTAATTATTTATTAAAAAAAATATTTTCTCATTTACTAGATACAATCCAAACTTCACGGTCCATGAAGCACGATAATATTCATCTGCACATGCAGGCAATGAAATCTCAGCTCCTGCCTGAATTCCAGCTGACACAGGGCCACCACAAAATTTTAAAAAAGGAGTATGTAAACACGTAGTTCAAGCGCATAGACAGTAATGAAAGATTTGTCATTCCAAGCAAAAATACAGGGATTGTAAAGAAATCTGAAGACAGTCAAAGCAACGGTACTGTGTTCACTTAAAAAAACCACTTCACTGTGAACTCATTCTTTGACCATGACTAAATCTGGAACTTCAAGGTTTGAAGTTTTTCCACTTGGAAGTATGATCCTCAGCCACATGCTTAACTTGACTCCACCTTAAAAGTGAAATAATTTGCAGGATCAAACTGTGATAAAGTATATTTTCAATCCATTACACAAGGCAAAACCCAACTCACTGATAGACACCATACTCGGGAATTACACATACTGTGCCCTCCCTCTTCCTTCTCCACACTTACTATGCTGGCTGCCTGCAGGTGACCTTCTCCTATGCACCTTGCTAAAGAGCCAAGGTTTTAAAGTGGCACAGCATTGCCACGTCCCTGTCAGAGAATCTGGCTGCCAGCCGGAACCACTGTCTCTGTCCAGGAAGGGGGTTTGCAGCTCAGGAGCAAAATGGAAGGCTACGGAAACGAACGGGAGGGGGCAGGGATTATAAACGCAATGGGCCTGGGGGAGCGGAAGCAGGGTGGCTGCAATCCTTTTTCTTAATCTGGGATTCAGGATGAAACAGGGGGCCAAGGGATGGAGAAGGGATGCTGAGGAGTAGGATCGGGTGGGAGACATGGGAAACGAAGACAGGGAGAACCAGTGCTATTAGGAGGGCTTCCTGGGATGACAGGAGCCAATAGAGCTGGCTCTCCTCAGATGGGTTTCCTCCTTCCAAGGACATTCAGACTTGCCCTTAATTTCATCGCAGCAATTTCATTTTCATTAAGAAGTGACAGGATTGCACACCTGTGATCAGTGCTTAGAGCCAGAGCTCAGGAAAAGTTGTAGGAAGCCAGAAGCAAATTGCTCCACATCCCTAGGAGGATGTGCTACAGACTGTAATTCAGAGAATTAATGGCCATTTTAGTCTTTCTAAAATACTCAGAGGCACTGAACCGCAACAGGTTTGCACGGCTTGCAGTGTGTGCTCCCCCAGCACAGCCACAGCTCAACCCCCCAGGCTGGGGAAAAATGGAGGCCACAGCCTTTTGCTATGAAGATACTAAACCAGACTGCCACATTCAGTTGTAGGCTTCCACAATGAGAAATACACAGCAAGCATGGTTAATTCTTAAACTCCAAAGACTTAAGGATACTCCTTTTCCAAAATTAAATTTATCTTTAAATACTTGTAGCTGTGCAGTCAATTTGCAAACAGCAGAACTTCACCAGGTTCTCAAATTCAAGTTTTGGAATCCTGAATCTTTTGTCCAGGTTATAATTTTAAACCTGAAAACTCTATACGTCACTAATTACATGTCTTTTACATCAGGAAGTGGTTCTGCCAAATTCAGGTCCCGCCTGAAGTTTTTTCATCCCACGAAGTCAAGGTTGTAATGTTTCAGAGCTCAGATTTTACCGTAGAAAGTCGTACTACGCGACCACCAACACAGAACAGTATCTCTCTGTGGCTGGGCCGCTTCCTGGCAAAGGCACCCTTTGAGGCTGCGCGTATCCAGCGCGCCTTTGCCAAACCCGACTCCACTGCAGCTGGGCACCTCAGCACAGGGCTCTTCCTCCATGACAGCTCAGGAGTCACAGGAGAAGGAAAAGAAGGAAGATATTTACCTCCTTGGAAAAAAGGATCCTAGTGAAAAAAAACCAAATATTTCAACGTTTTTATCCCTTTTTTCTAGTGAAGACAAATTAACACTTAACCGAAACACTGACCCACTGCACACAGAATGCAGCAGAGCCTCCCTTTAGTTTATAAGGCCCATCTGCAGAGCAACGGACAAGGCTGCTTGCTGGTCCTGCGGTGTTGCCATGACTGCAAGAGGAGAAACGCCACAGGGGACCAGAGAGGGAATTCCCTCTGCGGGTCTGAGAACACACTGCAGGCTCAAATCCCTCCTGTTCCACATCATATCCACTTCACAGCATTACTGACCTCGGAGGCAGCCTGGGGGCAGGGATGCTCCAGCTGCACCCAACGGACACACGTTCATAGTTATAACTGGTGCACCAGGAATGGAACTCCAACAGAATTAAATTAACATCTGCCTTGTATATTTTTCACTGAGAAATGTCCAGTTGTTACATGATGCTTTTTTCTTTCCTGTAAATGGAAGTAGTACAGAAGTTTTCAGGATCTAATGTCACGTAAAAGGCCTGGTTTCAAATTATGCATCGTTCTATCTGACAGCACAGTAAATGCCATAAAGTGGGATTTAGTACTCGCGATAAAATGTTAGGGTTTTATACAGATATACGTAAGGCAAGGAAAAATATCTCAAGGGAAATCTGCACCAAACCAGAAAACACAAGGAGGACATGGAGATTAAAATTCTGGAGGCATTGTGTATTAAATGAGCAGTATACTATTCAAAAAAAAAAAATCAACTCAAGCAAATTATTCTACTTCTACAATTATTATAGCACAATAACTGTCATTTTTAAGGATGACGGTTGGTTATTTCAAAGGTTTCTATACAGCACTTCTCTGCCTACTTGAAATGTGGCATTTTTAAACTGCATTATCAGCCAGCCAAATAAATGTATCAGACACCTTTGAGCAATGCACTTAAATGAGAGAATATTCATAAAGGATTTAGAAAAACATCTCAATTCACTGACCTAAATATTACAAAGCAAATCACCAGACTGTCTTCTACATGGTGTTGGAAAATTTCAATTATTTCTTATCTTATAATTAAACTGCTGGCTTAATGCTTTGCATTTCTATAGCACCTTTCACCTAGGGAGCTTAACATGCTTTACAAACATTATCAGCTTTTACAGTTAGTTGGCCTTTGTGATGAGACACTGTATTGTAGGCTTCCAGTTTTATGTTAATTACATACAAGTAAAAAGGGATCTCAAGTCACACCAGGTAATGTAAAGTTCATCCAAATAAACTGAGTTACTGTGAATTCATTAATGAGAAAGCAAACGCAGAAAGCAAGCAGGAGGAACACACCACAAAACATACCTTCCTAGGACATCTTGCCGCATCATTGCTCTAATTTTTCAGATGATATTTCTTAACAGTAAAAAACACAACAGGATTTTAAACCCTTTTAGAAATCTGTACTAAATAAAGCAGGAAAAATTAACACATACAAGTATGAAGGAATGGAATAGCACATTATAAGGTAGGAAGAAATGGGTGGCATTTTAAAGTTACACAACTGATGCTCCTTTTTGGCAGGGAATGTTGACTCAGGTGTTTAAAGTTTCGTTGTTCCAATAGCACTATTAAAACCCAAGTGCTCCGAGATGCAAATCAACCTGACTTTTCCTCAGGTAGCTTAAAATGTTAGAAAACTTGCCAGCTGAGGAGGAAGCAAGCAACACAGAAAAGTCTTCAAAGTTCGTTTAAAACAACCTGCAGCCATCAGTACCACCACTGCCACTGCCAGTGTTGAGCCCATAAAGGACAGCAGATACGTGCAGAATTCCAAGTTCAGCATGTTGTACTATTAACAAAATAAAATATTTAAACAAACACTTTAAAGTAATGAATAATATATATGTACAACTCACTGCTGCAGAATGAATCATCCTTACAGGACAAAATGATAGTATTTTTATAAAACTACAGAAAAAACAGAGAATGAATGCTGAAGTGCTGAGGTACTGAGCACAGACTTATCTAAGATGATACGACCTCAATGTTCACATAAGGTGTGCAGTTCATCTCACATGAGTCTGGATTCGAAGGGAACAAAAATAGTCTTTCGAGTCCAGTAGGCCACATATTCTACAGACACCACATACGAGCAACAGTTTACAGCGGTTTCAATATTTTATTGGGACCATTTATTTTATTTTTCCACTCATGAAACACAGCACTCCATTCTACTGTATGTTCAACACTACAGGACTCACAAGGAAATAAAAGTTACAGCTAATACTTTCTTTAAAACCTCTAAGCACATCCTAAACCAGCTTTCCTAAATATAAAAACTGCAGTATTTTAAATCCAAGACTTGGACTCTTAAGTATAGCCAAACACTGCATCCCAGTAGAAAACAAATATTATCTCCCTCTCCTAAGATATAAAATTACAATCTTTTGCCACTTAAGATCACAAGATACTAGACCCACAAAAATAAAACCCCAAAAAGCCTATCCAGGATAAGAGAGTCCTAAGCAGGGGAATTGATTTTGGAGAAAAATTTCACAAGCAGTGGTGGAGAACACTTCACTAAGATTGATATCACAAAGATACTATGATGTGAGGAAGACAGAGACAGAATAGTAAGCAAGGCATATGAGGCATTCAAAGCTGCATGCCAAATAAGTATACAAGTTCGCCACTCATTATGTGATTTTTCAGGTCAAATACACAGGTCTCTCTCTGCCTCTCTTTCCTTCCTTCCCATCTCCACCTCATTTGCATCATGGCACTGCAATGCTATCCTATAAAGCATGTACACAATGATGTTGAAGGGATGGTGGTGACTTTTTTGGATACATCCACAGTACTGAAGCTACCACTGCCCAAAGGTGATCAACCCCCAGCACACCCCTGCATCATCTGCTCCCTCCATTTACAAGACCTTAAAGATTTGATACTTCCTCATATCAACA
The DNA here is from genome assembly GCF_000690775.1 of Eurypyga helias. Classification (NCBI taxonomy): domain Eukaryota; kingdom Metazoa; phylum Chordata; class Aves; order Eurypygiformes; family Eurypygidae; genus Eurypyga; species Eurypyga helias. Next base: position 26,356 of record NW_010275006.1, on the reverse strand, counting down.
AATCATTTCATTTTTCATAATCCATTTACGTGGAGAATTAGTCTGCTTTAACAATGCTGAGGTCTCTATTACAGTTTTGAATAACAGGAGGCATCAACAATTAGATACTTAGGGTGTGCTTGAAACCTGGTGTGTTCAAAGGTTCTTCTCATAATCTACAAATCGGTTACATGACCAGATTATCACATGTGTATGTTGTGTTAATTCAAGAGGAGCTATGTTGGAAAACACAGATAGGATGATGTGTAACAGCAGTGTTTGCTTCCACCAGCTCCTACAAAGCAGCTCCTACAAAGCAGCCCCACCTGGTGTAAGGAAAATGAAAAAGGCAAGCACATCTGACAGACACTATTGGGGAAAAAAAGAAAACTGGGAAGCATAACAGCAAATCCCAGCCCTCTCACTTCAACATGCTTGTTCCCTCTGGCTAAAGATTATATACTGCTTTAAAAAAAAAAAAAATTAAAGCAAATCGCATAAAGCTATTCTGCATCAGCACACACACTCTGGATGACAAGTTCTGGGGGAAGAGGGCACATGTGCTCAGCGCCGCAGGGCTGCGAGTCGGGCAGAGCAAAGGCACAGGACCCAGTCCCACACTTCCTCCAGCCCTGCGTTCGCAAAGATGCCACCGGGCAGGAGGGTGGGCAGGACCAGGCTCAAAGCAAGAGAGGGGGCAGCCATGTAGCATAACAGGAAGCCTTTGCCATTTAAAACTACTTTGTATCTTCTGACTTCTATTTCAAATTTAACTGAAGGCCGGGCAAACATTTATTTTTTCTCCTGTGCTTAGGTCAAACATATCAAACAGCTTCAAGTAGGTTACATTAAATCCGTTAAATTGCACTGCTGCAAATGATGAGGTTATATGTGGCCTGAAGCATTCATTTAAAAAAAAAATTCTCTTTCAGGTCGAGTGGAAATACACGACTCGTTAAGCCAGGGTAAAATCAGTTATGGCCTGGAGAGGAATCTTCCCTTCTGTCTGAATAAAACTGACATTTGTGTTCCACACTACAGATTCAACAAACAAAAGTTAATTAATTTAGGACAGCAATTCTTTCAGTGCTTTTGGCAACATCCTAAGCCACAGGAAACAAGTATTTATGATGTTCTGGAATCTTAGAAGAGAGTGGCTGCTGAACAATTCAGGGAACTTCAAGAAATCATACAGAGAGCTGAGACTTAGTCTATACTGCACTCCGATTGCTGTACCTCCACTCATTTGCCAAATGCCATTTGCATCTAGATACTACTTCTTTTCCAATGAAGTGATGCATATTGTTGCTTCCTTCCTTAAATTCTTACTGCTGCAAGGATCAGTTCCTTTTTTATAACTGGTGCTCATTTGTCATTTGTGAATTATACCAGTAGCTTGCAGTATGTTTAGAAACATAAATCATCATACGCATTTTATACACACACATAACGAGACAGAAGAGTGTGAATATATTAAAAAGACAATAATGTGTCATAACATTCACCAGTCGCTTGCCAGAATCAATTCCTGATGCGAAGAGTGGACTAATTTCCCAAGAGACAGATCATAGTGTATCCTGCATGGCTGTAGTTTTAACGCCCTGGGAATAAAGCACAGCCCCCTCTACCAAGCCTGGAGATGTAAAACACCACCCTCAAGCTCTAAGCTGGCCTGTAACAAGTGTCTGTGTTTGTTAAATGTGCTTAGTACTGCTGCAGCTAATTCTGCTCAAAGTATTTCTTAAGTGAGATGCGTGAAATTTAGTATTTCATTGCCTTTTACATTCCAGTCACATCTTCAACTTTCATTTAAAGGTTATTCTATTTATTTATATCATTTTTTTCCAATAATGGCATCATACATAAGCCTGGGCTTACAATTAAGTCACATGCTCAATCCTTGGGCTTCACCCCCTCCCCTCTCATAGGCTCCTAGTCTAAAGTTGCATTGTGTTAAATCACCCTCAGCTTCAATCACCTATCTTTAAAAAGCGGAGAGTAGAGCACCTTGGTGCCTACTCTTGACCTGTTCAACAGAACCAGTTTGTAAGCACAGGCTCTTTTGCCTATCTGGCACACTCCTAGCACAGCAAGAGCTTGGTCTGGCTCAAAGATTCCAAGCAATAACTGCCATTCTAGCACATGTTTTTCACTACACACACAAGAAGACGGATGATCAAGACCCTTCACGCTGTGTTCACCTGCATTAACTACAAAACCAGCTGCAAGGTGGAAAAAGCTGCCCAGGCGAAGCCACCCATAAGGAAAACCTATAAGAAATCTACTTTCAGTTCTGTAGGAGCTCATCGAAATCAATCCAATTCTGCAAAACTTCCTGACTTGCAAAATTCCATTTGATTCAAAAACCCTCTTTTATATCTATTCACAACAACAAATGTCCATGTTGTAGAACAGAGCTCCATATTTGAAAGATGTAAAGCTGAGGCAGATAAATTTGATCCAGAAGAAAATCTAAGGGTCAATAATAACAGGAAGAAATGCTCTTGCTTATGAAACCAAAAAAATAGCAATTCTGAGGGACGAGGCTCAGGCATGAAGACTGGTGACCAGAAAGACCTTGCGTCTGAACTCTTCCACTTGCCACACATAGCACAGCATGTATAGCTTGAGAGTATGTTACTCCTTTTCAGCTTGACACACGCTCCCACTTCAGTAACCGAATTAGGGATGCTACGAAGTTTATGTTGGCAAAACACAATGACAGATACTCAGCCACCCCAGCAGAACTTGTATACCAAGTTTAATCAGCAATTATTACCAGAGCCCGAGGCAGATTTTTATAGGATCCTTACGTGCTAATTCTCCAGCTCAATTCTGGCAAAGAACAAGCATGACCCACCCCATCTCCAGACAGGAACCAATCACTACTAGCCTGAGGTTAGGAAAAAACAGGAAAATCTCCTATAGGAAAGTTTATTTGTCCAAAGGACTTGAATCCAGCAAATCCTTTGGTGCTAGCCACTGCAGCAATGCATCAGCCCATGGGGAGATTCACTGCCCTTCTGCTGTTCCCACAGCAGTGTTTGCAGGGCTTCAGAAAGGACTGACCAGAAGCCATAGATATACTACAGAAATACAAAAAATCTGAAAAAGAATATTCTTAAAATCTGAAGAAAATTAAGTGGAATGACTGGAGACATGGATCTGATATGGAATGGTCAAGTGAGGCATATTTTATTATGCCTTCAATTTAAAACAGTGCTGCAAAAATAATTCAATTAAAAGATCAGTACTGGGTATGCTCATAAAGGACAAAACAATAATGCAAAACACTCACTTCATCATTTTATATTTGCTTTTCTCAAGCCAGACACTTGTAGAAACTGTCAGGAAGGAAGAAGTTTGCAAAAATTACTATGGTTAAGGTCAATAGGGAAGAACACATGAATTATTTGTTAATATGACTATGAAGATTACTATAACAATTTTCTAAAAAAGAAAGCAATGCCTTTTCACAATTAGCATACTATGCCTGTGGGTTTTGTCCCCAAGCAATACAAGGGCCAGTATTAAAAAAAACCCCACATACATACATATCTACACACACATACATCAAACCAACACTCAAAACAAAGTTTACCAAATGGGGAGCCTCACACTTGTCCAAAAGCTAGAGCAGAGCATTGTGTAATACTGACCTGAGATGCATTACTAGTGACTGGAAAAGACGACAAGTGGAAGATACTCGGTTTGCTGGATCCTGGAAGGAAGTCTTTAAGGCAGGAAAAGTGAGGAAAGCACTGAATTTATAAGGAAAAGTCAGAAAAGCTGAATAGATTTCATCTTCTGAGTTGCGTAGGAATCTACTTACACTGAAGGATGACAGGAATAATTCAGAAAATTACAAGGGTTGGTGAAATTATTATGAATGATAGAATAAAACTGTTGAGTACATAAGTTCTGACAAAAGAGGTAACAGAGTATGAAACAATTTCCAAATTAAAGTGACAGAAGCATCATTGACAATGACAAACATAATACTACACCAGACAAAAATCCTAAAGACAGACAACTTGTATATGCTGAATAGAAACAATACCTAATTTACTCTTGCACAGACAAATAATTTAAAAAAAAAGAAAACAAGGGTGATGATCAGCTGTCAGAGGGAAGGCATCAGTACTTTTGCAGATCTGTGTTAAGACCTACTCAATATACCCTTAACAAAACTCGGAAAAGAGGTGAATAGTGAGGTGCAAAGTTTGTTGACAATATTTATATTAGTCAGGAAAGTAAAAAATATGGTCTAATTGCAAAAAACGTTTAAAAGTCTTTTGGACTAGGAAGGTTGCTGCCTTGGGGCACAGGGGACCTGATGGGATGAAGAAGAGCATGGGCATTTTGGGATTGTATTTTGTTTAGGAGCATGCGAGTGCTAGCAAAGACCAAGCTGGGGAGCAGAAGTGGCCTGGGAACAAGGGGCTTAGGGCAGGTGTCAGAGGGCCAGCTCTGGGCCTGAGAGCACAAGACATGTTGGCTGTGGGACCAGGGGGCTCATACATCCAGATGCCAGCAACTGTGGAGACTGAGATCCAGGGGCAGCTACTGAGCAGACCGAACGTCCAAGCTCAGCTGCTGGAACGATCCTCTTCGTACCTATGCATACACATATTCTCACTCACAGGCCGCCCTCCTGCTCAGGCAGAGCTGTGGGAGTGCTCTGTCTCCCTTATCTGTGCTGTATACACACATGGTGCATACTCACAGCACATTTGAGCCCCACCACTGGTTGGACCTGGGGGCATGGCGCGGCAGCTGCTTCACCACTTTCGGTCTGTTGGACACAGCATGATATCTTTTCCTCCAACATAAAGTACATGTTTTCAGGCAACCATCAGCTAAATGCTTAGCAGTCAAAACAAACCAGCAGGTTATTTGGAGTTATTCAGAGAAGAGAACAAAATAGAGACAAGCATAACATTGCTGATTAACCCACTGAACGCCTGCACCTCGAATGCTGCCTACCCTTTTGCTCCACGCACAATCAACGGTTAGACAGCTCTAATCACAACGCCTGGAAAGGGGATGAAGGAGCTAGGCTTTAACAGTAGCCAGTAGAACTCACAGGCAGCACACCCAGGATGGAGACAGATCAGTTGTTAATTCTTGTAGCCCAAGAGCTAGGCAGCAAACAGCAGAGTGTTCTCTCACCTGCTCCTCACAGGACTTGTGCTCCAGACTCTTCCTCAGCTCCGTTGCTCTTCTCTGGACACACTTCATCATCTCAGTGTCTTTCTTGTAGTGAGGGGCCCAAAACTGAACACAGGATTCAAGGCATAGCCTCACCAGTGCCCAGTACAGGGGGACAGTCACTGCCCTAGTCCTGCTGGCCACATTGCTCCTGATGCAGGCTGGGATGCCATTGGCCTTCTTGGCCACCTGGGCACACTGCTGGCTCATGTTCAGCCGGCTGTCGACCAACACCCCCAGGTCCTTTTCCGCCAGGCAGCTTTCCAGCCACTCATCCCCAAGCCTGTAGTGTTACATGGTGTTGTCATGACCCAACTGCAGGACCCAGCACTTGGCCTTGTTGAACCTCATACAGTTGGGCTCAGATTGGCTCATTGATCCAGCCTGTCCAGATCCCTCTGCAGAGCCTTCCTACCCTCAGGCAGATCAACACTCCCACCCATCTTGGTGTAGTCTGCAAACTTAGTGCGGGTGCACTCAATCCCCTCATCCAGATCATTGATCAAAAGAGGAAACAGAAATGGCCCCACTACTGAATGCTGGGGACACCACTCGTGACTGGCCAGCTACATATACAGCTGATAAGAGCAAAGAAAGGTTAAGGCACAGATGCATGGGAATCCTGTACCCCCATTTTACACAGCAGAGGGTCCAGCTCCTATAACTCTTTAGTAGTCATTAAGTATATAATAACTTAGATTTTTCCAGTGAGGGTTTTGCAAGCTCAGTGCTACTTGTATTCCTTGCAGTACAGCTTCTACTGGACAAGATAAAAGTTACATCTGAATGAATACCAGCAGACTCTGACAGTGAAACCTAAAATGATGATTCATTCATTTCATCAAAACATCTGCCTTGCCCGAGGCCCATCCCCTGTGTGACAGATGACGTCCAGTCCATACCTCCTCACAGACACACTCTGGGAGATACAGCTTTTTTTCCACGCCATGTATCCACCTTAGACAAGCATGATGAAACAAACTGCCTCTGTTCCAAGAAATACTTAAAACTCCAATCCTGCACCCCAATGTCACTAGCAAAGCAGAGAAGGGAGAGATGGTATTTCGTTCAACCAATTTTTAAAAGAGTTCTTAGTTTAAGTAAAAAGCACAGTACAAACTTCAAACAGTTATCTAAAATGTTACAATTATACAGAGCCACCTCAGGCAAAGCTTTTGCAAGCAGCAGAAAGATTCTGCCATACCAGAGACAGCAACACAGTCATCGTGAGAGCACTCTGTTACTGTTATTTAAAAGGACAGAGTCTAGACCAAAGACACAGAATCAGCAACTCCAAACTCAAGTTCAATGAAGTCAGACAACTCAAATGCCTGCAAGCAAATAAGCAGTAAAGCAGTAGGGGGAGGGGGGGGAATTATCTGAAACAGTAAATATGCACTCACAAAACTCACTGCCAATAATGGTAGTATTTCAAGTTGCAAATCTACAATACAATGGCTACTGATTGACAACAGCTTTCAACAAACAGACATCCAGTCTGGTCAAGTAAGGGCTTTAGTGCATGAGAAGACAATAAGCATACAAAAGAGACCGCAATAAATGTAATCCATTCCCTCTTCCAAAAATTGAAGGCATAATAGAATTAATGTATATTTAAAATACAAAATATAAAGAAGGATACTCTTCATTTAAAAAAAAAAAAATTTGATTTGGTTGAAGTTTTAAGAAAAGCGTATCAAAATTCTGTCCCTAAATCCTAACTGAAGAAAAGCCCTCTGATACAAACTGAAGCTCACCTCACTTAGGGTCTGATGGACAACCGGGAGAAATTAATTTCTAGAACAAGTCCAGATCTCCCAGAGCTTCATGGAAGTAGGACTACTGACATGTACAAACCTTGAGTCTACCCCTGGGAGAAACCATCTTCCAAAGTTCTCCAATAAAAATATGGGTAAATGGAATTTCTATGTATTGTTGTCAGAGACACAGAAACCCAAGACAGGATAATTTGTAACTCTCCTGCAGTGACAGGCAGGACTTTCAGTACAATGAAGGAGCATATATGGATCTCAACAACACAGCACTTGGTATGGGCATGCTCTAGGCTACCACTTTCTTCTCAGATGGTTAATAACAGCAGGTCATTTGTAAAAGCTCGAACAGAAGACACAAGAGGAGCAGAATTCATTTTTTAGCAAGTGGTTGCAGGCAACAAAGTATTTACTTCATCCAAACTAGTACTGAAGATACTCATTGCTTTACAACATACATGGAGGGGGTAGAAGAGGGAAACATAAGAGCATGTACTACCTCAAAGCAGTGCACTGGAAGCCCTGGAAATATAGTTAGGACTGAGAACTCAGCTAATAAACCTCACTGAAAAACTTGGCAGAGTATCATTCTTTTAAGACCCAGAATGTTCACATCATCCTAAAATGCAAATACAGTTTGCTGATGCTGAATTTCCAGCTGATTTTTTTTTCCCTGATTAAAAAAAAAATACAACTGGGAAGCAGGTAGGTTTTTTGCCGGTAATTTTCATATGCATATACACATCCTTATGTGTGCGCACGTGTACCCTAGAGTCCAAATTCCAATTTATTTTTTTCTGGCATAAAAACTTCAGGCAGTGTATTCTTGACAATTTGCTTATTAGCAAAATTGTGGGTTTAATTAAAAATAAATAAATAATTGAAAACACACACACACAAAATGACTGAATCTTGACCAGAATTGGGAAATCTACACATGGTGTTAAAACATTAAAGACATTTGCAGTCTCTAACATAGACTCATAGAATGATAGAATGGTTTGGGTTGGAAAGGACCTTAAAGATCACCCAGTTCTAACCCCCCTACCATGGGCAGGGACACCTTCCACTAGACCAGGTTGCTCAAAGCCTCATCCAGGCTGGCC
>NW_010275006.1:471-18030 GCF_000690775.1 Eurypyga helias | reverse complement strand
CTCCCCGGAGCCTTCTCTTCTCCAGGCTGAACAAGCCCAACTCTCTCAGCCTGTCCCCATAGCAGAGGTGCTCCAGCCCTCTGAGCATCTTCATGGCCTCCTCTGGACTCGCTCTGACCGGTCTGTATCCTTCTTATACTGGGGGCTCCACAGCTGGACGCAGTACTCCAGGTGGGTCTCACCAGAGCAGAGTACAGGGGCAGAATCCCCTCCCTCGACCTGCTGGCCACACTTCTCTGGATACAGCCCAGGATACAGTTGGCTTTCTGGGCTGCCAGCGCACACTGCCAGCTCACGTTCAGCTTTTCATCCACAAGTACCCCCAGGTACTTCTCCTCAGGCTGCTCTCTACAACTCTCCACTCAGCCTGTACTTGTGTTTGGGATTGCCCCAACCCAGGTGCAGGACCTTGCACTTGGCCTTGTTGAACTCCATGAGGTTGGCAGTGGCCCACCTCTCCAGCCTGTCAAGGTCTCTCTGGATGGCATCCCTTCCCTCCAGCATGTTGACCACACCACACAGCTTGGTGTCATCAGCGAACTTGCTGAGGGTGCACTCAATGCCATCATCCATGTCACTAGCGAACGTGTTAAACAGTACAGGTCCCAACACCGACTCCCGAGGAACGCCGCTCGTTACCAGTCTCCACTCAGACTGAGCCATTGACCACCACTCTCCGAGTGTGACCATCCAGCCAGTTCTTTATCCACTGAGCAGTCCATCTGTTAAATTCATGTCTCTCCAGTTTAGAGACAAGGATGTCGTGCGATATGGTATCAAAGACTTTGTAAATGTGATTAAATGTGATGATACAGAAAGCCAGGAATTAATGAACTTCTATCCTTGAGATTACGTTAGTCTCCATAAATGCTAAGCAGCTGACTTCAGTATATGTAAGAATAAATCTTACCAATGTGTAGCACTAGCTAGTGCTTTTATAAGATCTTGCTCCCAGACAGAGCTCCTGATGCATCCTATGTGTGAATCAAGAGAACAGCATCCCTTTTTTGCAGATAACACCCAAACCTCCTCTTTCCAAGCAATATACATATTGTGCTCTCAAATTGCATATAAGGAATGCACCTAGCAACAATGTGATTTACATGGCCACAACTAAAACCAGTTCAGCATATCCAACCATTATACAGATCAAAATACAAAGGAACCATCTAATTAATCAGATATGTTTCTAACTCTCATTTCCACAAAATATTCTGTATAAACTTTTGCCACATGCTAGCAGTAAAAGCCAGTCAAAAAAGCAGCATGATTGGAAATAAACCCATCCAAACACAATTGTTTCTAAAAACTTCAGATCTGTATTTTTCTTTTTAGAGGACATACAGATCAACTGCTTAAGATGGAAGCTATCAGAAAAGCAACTATTAGTCTTTCCCTTACTGCAAGGGGAAAAGTACAAAAGGCAGGTAAGTCAGATACTACTGTACAGTGTTGACTTTAATATTATGATGGAAATTACAAAAATTAAAATCGGTTAAACCCCATGAATTTCATTAAATCTATTTTTCCTGAAGGAATAGAGCAGAATCAAAATTTGAATTTCTGAAGCACATCCTAGCAGAAGCTGAGACTGACAGGTGAATGCAAGCTCAGCAGCAGCACAGGTAAGAGGATTTGGAAAAGAACAATAGAAGAAAGCCTGCCCAAAGGAGAGATCTAAATGTTAGAAACATAATCTGTCATTTAGCCACTACAAAAATAAAACCTAGTAACTTGCTTTTTAAGCTCAGCACAAGTTAAACAGTTGGCTGTCAGTCCAAGAACACAGCAATCCAGTTGCAGTCTGTAAATGCAAACCCAAGTCCAGCTGAGTCTGCAGCTTGTCTGGTCTCAAACTACCAGCCGTAAGCAAGGATGACGGCCAAAGGTAAAGCCAGCAGCCAGCCCTCATATAAAAATACTCCTCTATGGTCTAAATTAGCTGCATTCCTGAGCAAAGCCCTCAGTATCAGCAGGTGAAAGAAAGCACTTACGTTTTCTCTGAGTATTTTAGGACAGACAAGGCTTATGATGCTTGTTATGTAAGTAAATAATACAAGCTAAAAATTGCTTAAAAATCATTAGGAAATTAAGACAATCTGTGCTGAGCCCTTAGCCCACTATACCTGTTAATTTAAAATGTTACTAAATGCAGTGCACATCCAATGTCAGACAGCCTGTGATTTTCAAAATGCTTTATTTTCTAAATATTTATAACTATGCCTTTCAGAAATGCTAAACCAGTCTTTTAAAGGAGCATCGTCTTTTTATATTTTTATTTTCATTCATCTAATAATTTGATAAAATTATAGTTTTTCAAAAATCAGGTAGGAGTTGTACAAGAAGGTTTTTCCTTTTGCACCTCCTTCAATTTCTGAATGCTAGTTTTGAAAGAAATCTATTCATTGAACAATGCATTGCACAAAATATGCAATAACCAAGAAAAATAAATGTGCCGCCTCATGCGGAGTTTAGAACCCTAAACGTTATTTTAACAAACAAGTTTTTTCTGGAGAATCTTAAGCAGTGTGTATTTTTTCCTCCATGAGGTCAGACTGCCTAACCACCCTACATCTGAGTAGTGCATGTAAAGAGCACCCTGGGAAGTTTTGCTTTGCAATATTATAAAACACTTTCAAATAACAGATAGGATGAAGAAAGACTACAGAAAAATGAAATGGATGTTTTCATTACCCCAAGTTTCATCCATTACCAAGCTCTTCTTTGTTTCAACTTCCCAGCAGACTCTCAACTTTCTAGAGAACCTGAATGATTGTTTTCCAAAAAAGCACTTTTTGAAACAAATACATCAGGTCATGGTATATTAGTTTTGAACGTAATTCATACCAAATATTGTCAAGCATACTACTAGGACCCTATGCAACCAGTATTCTGCAAATTGCATTGATGCTGCTGTAAGAAGAAATACCTTATTTGGTCATTTATTTTCTGAAAAATGACACAGCAACTCTATTTCAGCTCTCCCCCTGGGAACTAGGAGTCACAAGTATCAGCTCCTCAGGTAGCTGGAGAAGCCAATCCACTCTTAGCTAGAGACTAAAGCCTGTCCAATTATGACATTTATATATGTATATATTCTAGTTGCTATCAGTGCCAATGATTAAACTGACAGTCTCTATGTGCCTCTTGTTTTGCTGGGCTTTAACCGGTGAGCTGAAATTTCTCGTGATATGTTCAGACTTAAATGACAAGTTTCTTCCACTTTTATTTTTAAATAAACATTCTGAGGGAAACTGAATGCTTTATATGACATGAACTTTCTTTTTTGCAACCTTTGCTTTTGAAAATTTTAGATATTCCCTTTTCAGCCCAGGAACTTGAAGCCTAGCAGAGAGGGCTCTGTACTAGAGACTGGGTAGGCTTTCCAGAGAGCTCAGAAACCCTACACAGCAATGACTGAGAGAGACAGGCCTCTCAGATCTTAATTTGTACATATCCACTAAAGCTCTAATGGAGTTTAAAAAAAAAAAGTGTTTTGCAGAGTCCATTCATTTTGTAGATGCTTTTGGGACGCTTGTCCATGGACCCACCATCCACAGACAAATCTGTCAAGAGAACCCAAACCTGGAATGGGCCACCCATTCCCATCAGCCTGGGACTATAAGGACAAAGACAGAAAGTGTCTTTTTCAGCAGTGGATAACAGATCAGGAGCTAAAAGGGACACCGGGTAACCTGTTCTGTCCATAAGACAAACAGTGCTGCAACAAAACCGAAACACACAGATCGGAGCAAGGTGCCCAAGAGCATTGTAGGAGCAGAAACTCAGAAAACGGGGAACCAACAGGCAAACAAACTGGGTGAGAAAGAGAAGAAAAACAAAACCAAAAAAACAAACTACTTTGGAGCTACAGTGAAAAGGCAGAAAGTGAAGAGCATGCACTTGTCACGCAGAATTGGAATCACTGGAAGGTAAGCCAGTACAAACCAGGAACACCTAAAAGGAGAGGACCAAAGGCTACAGGAAGCAGGACTCCAGAATGAGTATCCACATTCTAGCCTTCTTGCCCTCTACCACAGCATTCCAGGCAACCTTTCATTTCCCCCCAAGAAATCCCTGCACCCCAGTTTCAAGCAAAACTGACCTCTTCCTATCCAGTGTCATGTTTTTTTCCCAAAGCCTGAAAGCAGCTACCTGCAGGAACTCCCTACACTCTGCCAAAGCGTGGATGCAGGTGCAACTGAGGCCAAGGGGAGCCACGAAATAAACTTTTACCTAATGCTGCCATCTGATAAGCAGAGTGGAAGACTGGCTCAGCAATGGCCACAAAAATTAGCAGATTATTTTGATTTTAAGCTGCTGGTTCCTTGGTTTGTCACCAACAGAATGGGTATGATCAGTTTTACCCAGCCTCATAAAACATTAAGTAGTCAGATAATAAATAGGGCAGTGGGGGCCACAGAATTCATTAGAAAAAAAAGTAATTCTGAATTTGAAGAATACTGGAATGATGAGGCACTGGTCACATCCTGAAACACAAGAAGAACAGAGACATTAACTAACTGCCCAGGAAGTAATCACTATTCATCTTTGCACTGAATACCAGGCAGGGGGGTGGATGTATACAGTAATATATACCCCATACATATACAGTAATTAAGGAATGTTTGTAACACGTGCACTCAATGCAGTCTGACTACTGCCTTCTTCTGAAGCAAGTTTGACTTCACTCCCTTTGTAAAATTTTGCATGCGCAATAAATACAACCCAGTGGTCTGAATTCACCTCTTGTTTCTAAACAGCAACTAAATTAAAAAAAGACCAAAATTGAAACAGGAAAAACGTTTTCCTCCCAGACACCTGCGATAAAGGCAGGTTCTGCCTTTGTACCGGTGATAAAGGCAGAAACTACAACTGACACAGCAGGACAGCAATTGTAGGACATAAAACGGTCAGCTGTTCCAGGAGCAGGAGAACCAGGAATTTGCTTCCCCACTAAGTCCACTCCTCAAATCCCACACACTACATTCTGCCCCTTTCCCCACTACCAACACATTTCCACAACCCTTTTAACATCCCCACAGGGCAAGCTAGTGCATGCTGTGGCCAGTTCAGAGCTATGTACATGCCAACTGCTAGCCCACACATGCCAGCTGCTAGTCCATCAAATAAAACATGTTATTTTAATGATTACCTTAAAGACGTATTAATTTGTACCTCTCTGCTTTACTCAGCCTCACATATATATGAAATTCGTTGGATCTTCTCTATGAGATTTTCACCTCTCCCCTAAAGCATGGTTGAATATTAAGCTGAAGGTTTTAACAATTTTACTCCCTGTTAAGCCAACTGAAGATTCAACCCCTTGTGCTGATGCGAGTTCTCTGCCAGGAGACTGCTACTTGTGGGGACCAAGCCATAAAATTCTGTCCTGCTCTGTGGCTCACCACCTTGACACATTCAAGAGCCCTTATGAAAATGCACCTACAAGAGCACACAAAGCACAGATTTGCAAAACCCACTTGAACGATACCAGTACTCCTGAGACACATTCATTCTGGTACATTGTGGCTGCAGTCTTCAGGCTCAGAGCCCTGAAAAGAAAAACCCCATGCAAAAGCAAGAAATGCCCGAAACGTAGCTGATATCACATGATTTCTCCTGAGGACTTCTATGTATTTATCTATTTATTTCCTAGAACAAATTTCCCTGTTCATGCAGTCGGTATAAGTGTCTTTTGTGAGCCAAGTCTCTGCTCCATGTACTTTGGGGAAATGAATATGAAACGGATTTTTCTTCCTCAAACCTGTAAGGTTTCACGCATTGCCTGTTTTATTCAGAAACTCCTATTCTACTTTAATTACACCCTTCCAAAGCAGAGTGGAGAGTAATGCCAGGTTCCTTTGTGGGTGCTAAGGGGAAATATTTACTAAAAGGGCTCTTTATCAGCTCCTGCTCATTTTGAATGACAAGAATTTTAATTACATTTTTGGCCTTTATCAGAAAGCATTTTTTTTTTTTCCCCTTGAAAGGATAAAAGCAAGAATACCTGAATTTGTTCACAGTAGATTTCTTCCTTAATATTGTTGAATTCCTTCTCCTCTTGGAAAAGGGCAGTTGACTTCTATTGACTTTCTCATGACCACTTAGGAGAAAAAAACCCCATAGATAGTAGAATCTGTACCAGTTAACCTCATTCTCTATGCTATCCCTTCAATACAGTGAAAATCAGCTTCTAGCCACTCTGCAGTAATTACTTTAACCTGCAACTCTTTCATTATTAGTACGATCTATTATTGCAGTTGCTACTTACACCATAGGACTTCCATGGATATCTGTTTCTTTGCCAAATCTTAACTGGACTGGAATCCATGCTAATTATTTGCCTCTGGGTGATTGTTGCTCCCGCTGTTCTCATTTCAACCAAACGGGTCAGATAGTTGGAAAGATTTTATCACACTTGAAATACAAGCAAATATACCTGAAGTCATATTTCCCAAAATATCCAATGCCTTTTTATTAAAATGTCCTCCCATTTATATGCTTTAGGGCAAGGGCTTCAAATCTGCATCACAAAGGTATCATGGAAAATTACCCAGATTTAACTACAGCACAAAACCAATCACAAAACAAGGTGCTGGGATGTGGTCATCAGAAAGAATTTAGCACATTAATTTCTCAGATTTCTAAAGCATACCCCTAAAAAAGCATTAATTAGCCCTGATCTCCTTAAATATGCCATATTCCAAGGCTACAAGGTCAAAACTGGACTTGTCCTGTAAGAATTACTGCCAAAAGCTTTACACTCAGATACGGAAGGTAAGTGTTAGGACACACACAATACTGTGACCATTATGATCACCACCAGTAGCTTGACAGCAAACATGAAGCACATAGGAGAACAATTGTCAGACCAGGGTAAGGAAGAAATTATTAGCCAGGCATGGATAGAAATAAAGCATAAGGCTACAAGGGACATTTCTAACTCTTGGGAAAATAGGACAAGGGGATTAAAACTATCCCATGAGCAGACAGTGTGTTAGGCATGGAAAAGTGCCTATAACTCACTGCAGAAGGAGATCTGGACTATAAGACAGGGACAGTGACTTCCTTGAGCAAGAAAGTTTGTTTATTGGCATCACAGGAAATTAAGAACATGGATACCTAATATTTGGTTAAATCAACTTGGATTGATTTAACTGAACTTTGATTCTGAACTTGGACAAATTCAGAATTGGACAGCAATGAACATTTTACTGAGGCTTGGGCAGCAGCTGGGAGCCAACTGCTGACTACGCCTGCCCACATATTCGGACACAATCCTACTGAGCATGTGGGAGCATACATGTGCCTGGGGCATAATTGTTTCAAGGACCATTCCATAGGAATTTATGGACCAGAAGTGATTCATGAACCATGGGCTGAATAACACTAGACAAAATGACATTTTCAGACCCTTTTTGGCATTTTTCCTCTGGATTCTATGTACACGCAGCAGTTTGCCCATACACACAGTTACTGTTGTACTGGTGGGGGAAAAAGTTGTTAGTTCTGCTCAGATAACAACAAGTATACATCTTATTTAACTTGTCTTCACCATAATTATAGTGCAACTTATTTATCACACATATCTAAAGAGGGAACTCAATAACAACAAAGGCCTGAAGAAACAAGAATAAAATATGGCAGAAAATGGAAAAAAAATCCAAAGATTAAGAGTGACAGAGAAAGAAAAAACAAGGAGAATAGGCGGGATGGAAGAGGGGGAGCGATTCAAAGAATCTTTGCTATAAGGAAGCAGGAAGGAGATGCAGGGAAAAGCCTTGGCATGACAAGTCACACATTCTCAAACAGAAAAAGCTTTCTGACATTTCAAGCAAAATCAACAGTTGAAGTTGTTTGGGAAGCTTTGCTGGAAATTCCTCCTGTTGCTGTGTGTGAACTACAATGATCGGTGCCCATCAAGTTGCTGGAACAGAGAGCTCACTATCAGGCATGCTCCTTTATGCTACAAAACAGGCCATAGAGGAAACCAGCTGCAAAGTATAATCAAAATATATACAAGCTACTGTATTGATTTATTATTTATTTTCATAAATAATTGCTCACAAAAAAAAATTTTCACTTTTAACAGCGTGGCCGCCACAGTACTCCTACCCTGCTGCTCCAAAGTAACACGTGGACCAGGAACAGTGCCAGAGCAGTTCAGTTCTGTCCACTGCTGAACACAGGCATTCTTTGTTGCAGTTAACTTCCGCTTACAGACAAAAAAGTGGCTTTGCAAAAGCTGCACACACTTTTGCTGCCACCACTCAGCACAGGCAGGTAGCTTAGAGCATGTCAAGGTAAGATTAGTGTCTTCCTCCAGAAGTCATTTCAAGGCACAGCAAATGCTCTTCCAGTGAGATGACCACAGACAGTACCAGCAGAAAATTCCAACCGTTCCAGCTTCTAGAGTAGTAACGGTCTTTTACAACTCATCTTTTCCCTAGAAGTCTCCTCTCTTATCATTTATGATGCATACTTGTCCGATATGATCAGATGGTATTTTGCTTATATACATTCTCTCTACAGCACCACTGAATATACACTTCTGGCTTCAAACATCAAGTCCACATCTTGCCAGCGATACCAACTTTATTTATTATTGATCCCTGCAATTAAGAGTTAAAATTTTCCAACGAGTTATTGATTTGTCAAAAATTGAAATGTTTTGAGAAAACAGACAACTTCAACATGCGGAAAGTATTATCACAAAAACTATATATGGATTCTGGTCATTCACAGGTTGAGCTGCTGGATCTGTAATTTCAGGATATTCCACAATGCAGCACAGTCAGAGACAGGGGCCTCCAGAGCTCTGACTTTGGATTCTGAAATGATTTGGGCTTTCAAGGCTTCCCTGTCCCCAGGCACCGAGCTTAACCACAGCTAGACTTGTGGCTCTAAGTGCAACTTGCAACTCTACGGTAAGGAATCTGGAAGCAGAGAGCCCTCAGTCTCAGGCAGAGGACCTCAGCTTTTCCAAGCTCTCCAATACACAGGCAGAAATACCTACCCCTTCTCTTTTCTCCTTGTCTTATCCATCTTCTCAACAGTCAAGTTAACTGACTGTGATAAATAAAATTTAAAAATATATATTCACCCCACAGAAAGCAAAATCAAATATTTATTCCAAACAATAACAAAAATCTTAACTGACCAAATGAGTCTTCATCTCGAGGATAAGAAGTTACAAGATTCACACACATGCAACTCAGAAGGAAGAAAATTATGATCAGGCTTATCAGTGGTTTAAATGAATTAAAAGAAATGTTTGTGGACAAGATGTGACTTTCCTTAACTCCATGAACAGTTTTCATCAGCTCACATGAACCAGGAAGGACTAGGAATGTGCTTAAACTAGGAAAAAGTGAAAATACAGAAAAACTGTGAAGGCCAACATCAAAGAGGGACGATGAGATTAAAATGTTGGCTGATCAGGCAAGAATTATTAAAGGATAGAAGACCAGACTGTGAGCTCTGCCAGGGTACCAGGGGAAAACTAATAGAAGGGTGACATAATGGTAGAGGACTGATGGGACAATCCAGTGAGGAGCTCTCCTCAAAGAGCAACAGTGGCTCCAAAACCAAGGAAAAGGATGGATTTGTGAACATTAGGAGGGAAAACTTCAAGTTTACAGTAAAGGTACATCTGGATCTAAACCCCAGTCTTGAGCTCCAGTCTTCCAGCTTCAGAAAAGACACTGACCAACTACACAGGCTTGTAGGAGAGACAAGCAACATGCAGCCTAAGCATAGTACACCAAAGAACAGGGACAGCAGTGACAAGGACAGATACAGGTGAGGTCATATCCCAGTGAGTAACTTCTGTTTACCCGTTCTCAAGAAAACCAGAAGATTCATCAGAATAATCAAGCAATAACATAATTACTTTCTTCATGCAATGCAAAATTAAGACTGTGAATTTCATTTCCATACAATGCTACTTAAGACAACTGATTACAGAATTAAATCAGGCATTTGTAGAGAAGACAAGCATACTCACTTTATAACATTAAGCAACAAAATATGAACAGAAGCTTTAAATGTAATAGAAATTCTCAAACTTAAGGACAATAACAAATTTCTAATCAATATCCCCAAGAGGAGGTTACCCTGCATTTCACTGCTACAGACTTTATTGCCTTGAAGCAGGAAATACCAGACGTGGTCACAGATGAAGTAGATGAGAAGGACCTCTGCCCCAGTGAACATGGAAAACAGTGTTTCTGTTTGAACACTATTTTCTCACTCCTTTTCTTTCTTTTAAAATAAAAATCAAAATTAAAAAAATGCATTGCAATAGTTGAAGATTGTTAAAGGAAACAATGAAATGTTAGGAAGCCATTCAAAAAAGACTAACAACATGTGAAGACGCCAAGGTTAATACAACAAATGGAAATACAAAAATAGTAGATAAACAAGGAGCTTAGTCAGGGTTACTTAGGTTACTGAAAGAATTTTTTTGTTGTTTTTCATTTTTAACAAATATCTCACTTTAATAAAACTAAAAACAGCAAAATATAAAAACACCTTTATTTATTACACACTTTACCACAACAGAAATTAAAACATTTGCAGAACAACATGAGATATAATTAAAGTAGTTTCAAACAATTTCACTCCATGAATTTTTGCTTATTCTTAGTTTAAATATCCTAATTTGACTTTTAATGAATAAGAATCAGAAAGGCTCTCTGAAAACAAATCTTGTTCTGAATTTCAACTGATGCTTACACAGTCTATACTGTATGTAAAGAAGCAGATGAAGGAACCACTAGACCTTTAAGTTGTTCTTTTCTCTAATCAAAGTGACATTTTGCTAGTATTTCCTTGAATGGGCAAATATTAGTTCACATCTTTGAACAGCATAGCACAATCCCTATTTACTGTATAACATTTTGCAATTTTTACTTTTTGTTTGTTTAATAAAGCATGTTATGAAGAAACATTAATCAATTTGGAGTTCTCCCCTTTGCAATTTAATAAGGCTTCCATGGCAATACATTCTACCTGCTTGCCTGTCTGGGGTTTTCACTGAGCCTGTACTCGGCCCTGAAGATCCAAATTCTTCCCTTAACTTCCAAATTCATTACAACCTCGAAACACCACAAAGAAGATCAATTATATAAAACCACATTCCACGCTCAGTTTTAGCAAGAAACAGAACACAATGCTGATAACTGAATAAAGAACCTAACATAAAAACTACTTGCTTCTCTTCACTGTAGCAGATGATGCCCCCAGTTTAAGGAAAGCTGAAGGGTGGTCATGCGGAAGACAAGCAGTACCTGCTCAGGTCAGACAGCCAATGAATGGCAAATGCTCGCTGTTACACAGTTACTGGGGAAGAAGAGGTATTTAAGTACATCACCATCAAAAAGGCAACCCCAGGAGCTCAGAAAAGCATGAATCTTAAGACAAATTCAGCAGTAAAACCTAAAGGTGTCTGAGACCAATCTCAGAAACTATCTCCAGTGTAGCCCAAACTACTGAGACATCAGAAGGAAAGGTGAAGATTGCCAGCTAAATTAGTCTCTTACAGATGAACATAAAATCATTTAGGTTGGAAGAGACCCTTAAGATCATTGCGTCCAATCATAAACCTAACACTGTCAAGTACAACTTGGTACTATTCTTCCGTACATGCTTATGTCCCTTGGTATTTACATCTTACTATTAGCCGAGCAGGCTTTTCACACAATGAAATGTAAATGCTTATTTTCACACGCAAAGGAAAAAAAAGTTATCTACTCTTTTCTGTGCAACTGGGCTCATAGATTATCAGCCTCCAAACTCTGCAATGGCAGATCATAAATTTGGTCCTGGAAGATCAAATAAACAAAACTGCTTTTTTTCTTGTCTACCTTTTATGCAGCACCTCAGTTTAAGGGGAAAGATGACATTCATTATGAAAATAGTGCCTCTCTCTCCTCTGACTGGGCATTATGTTCAAAAGACGTTTCTTGAGGACTCTTTTTTTTTAGTGAAACCTTCAATAAACGCATTGAAATGCACCAGTAGAACAGGCAACTAGCGCACACAAATAAATACTCAAGTGGTTTAGTGACTTATACACCAATGATCCTTACTACTGCAACACTGAAGTCTGTCTAGAGATAAATACCTATGAATATTTTCTGTTAATTGGGTGTTCGGGTTTTTTAAACTCTCCGGAAAGCTACAGAGTACTAGAAGAGACTTATAACAGTGTCATGCTGCAGAATAATATTGCTCTTATTCAGCGGGGTTTTTATTATTATTATTATTCAGCTTACTTCATGTATGTTAACATAGAAATGGAGCTTCCATTTGATATTGGCTTTCTGCTTCTAAGGACGAGCAAGTGAACTTGCAACCCTTCCTATGTATTTTATTCATACAAATGTAGCTTCTTCCCCCAGAAAAAAGTGCCTCTTTTTCTTCCAGTTTTATTTTCTGACCAACTACTAAAGAGAAATCCTGTACAGTTCCTGCACACAGGAAAGACTACAGACCACAGTGTTCCACTGTCTGAAGAACCAGACATGAGAGTTCAAACTGCAAAGCAGACGTCTACTGTGATCTTGCACCAACCACACCTCTGTCCCGATTTTTTCACGAAGTAATACCTACTTCACTTGTAAAGAAGGCAGGCTAAGGTGTATAAACCACTGCTGAAGATGAAACGCTCTAATGAACTCCAAGCTCTATCTTCTTCTGCACAAAGCAGAAAACATTAAGGTCTGTCTGGAAGCATTTTATGACTTCCTTTGGAAATATTAATATTTCTATTATTACTTAGATTTCAGTAACACCTGCCAGGTGGCACAGCATTTTCAAAGCACGGACTATACATCAGAAGTTCACACAAAGAGACAGACTGGAATACAAAAATCAAAGTAGTAAGGATTATCCAGAAGTATATGTACTTTAAACTGCCTAGGAATTCAAGTACAAAGCAGAAAATAGATTGCTGCAATTTTTCCTCCAAACACCTTTCATTGCCAATTCACAATAAGAGGCCCACAGTGTTTAAATCCCTTTTTGTCAACAGGTCACCCCCTCATCGCATCCAATGCGGTACTCCAGCTTCCAAAACCACTAAGCCAAAATTGTAGCTACCCCAAGTGACTACAGCACAGGTAACAGACTGAAATCCTTCTTTCAACATATTCAACTGAAAATGCTCATTGAGTTCCACCAAGATGCTACCCTATTCTGTACAGTGATAATGTCTGCTTCCAGGGCAATTATATTCAAACATGCAGTGGGAAGAAGCTTGTGTTTTTTAGGATCCACACGAAAGATAAATTTGGAAACAAAACAACCCTGAATGTCTTCACTCACAAAGATTTTTCCTCCTGCTATGATATGTAACAGTCTTTTTGTGATAATGGATCAGTAAATTCTGAAAACACAGTGGGATCCCAGACCTGTTCAGGTAAATGGTAGGTTTCACTTTTGGTGATAAAACTGCCTGCTCTGAGCACACATTTTTTGCACATTACTTTCATTCAGGATGCGACATTTGTCAATGAATGGAAATAAAAAATATGTTTTTCTACCAGAATAAGTAAGAATATACAGCATCTTGCAGTTAAACACATTTAATTTCACTTCCAACAAAAAATATGAGGAATAAAGGAATACCACTAAAGAAAAATATATTTCATATGTTCTCTGGGGAAAAAAAGCCTTTTTTTTAAAAAAAAAAAAGAGGGGGAGAATATTTATTATATTTTAAACCTCTTTTACTGTCTTTCTCTTTCCCACATGAAATAGATATTAGAACATACATGTAGATTGATCTTCAATTAAAGAAAATAAACAGTTGCTTTTTAGAATTATTCTTTGAACTACTCAGGCATATAAGTTACAAGCTTAAATTTAAACATGTTGACTTCAAAAGGATTATTCATTCTCAAGTATCTATACACCTAAGCAGCAAAGGTTTCAGTGGCCTTGACTTAGAGATATTTTTAGGATTAGCATCCAATGAACCGGGACCACATGCATGATCCATCCATACAGTTAGAACCTAACAGCTTACGGAGTGCCATGATCTGATCCAGAAAAACCTGTGCATATTTTTAAATACTTTGCTGGACTAGGGACTCATGCAGGACAGTTTGCTGGTTCAAGCCATTCACGTGCATTTTCTGCTGATAAGCAACTCTCTGACATATTACCAATTCATAACAAGTTTTTGTTTTTCTTTCAATCCTTAGTGTGCTATCGATTGAGGCAAAATGACTAATACTTGATTATCAACTGGAATCCACATGCAAGTAAGATAATTTATATGTTTGAACTTGAACACCCAGATTGACAATAGGCTGAAAATTGTTCTGTTTAAAGAATACTGCCACAAACCACAACTTCAGAACTATCCCAGGAAAGGACCTTCACTTGTGCTCCCTGTGTATTGTAGTTTACTAGTACAGCAGGCCACAAAAGGTATAATTTTAACTATCATGAAAACGGTTACCTTTAACCTTGCAAACCCTTCAACGTGTGTAACTACAACCCTGAGTATCCTAACTGTGTAGGAATAACCTACAGCTCAGTACGAAGTCCACAAAAAATTACAATGCATTCCCATAACTGCATTAAATCCAGAATTTGCCAATTAGGAGACATTTAGAAGTTTCTCATAAACACACTGAATTTTCATTTTAATAATTGAAAGCAAAACCATACAAATTACAAACAGACAAAAATCAGCCTAAAAACCAAAGGAGTTGTTCAGTTTCAATGAACAGGCCCATCATACTGTTTCTTCTTTTCACACTGCCTTCTTTCTTTGCAGTTATAGAAAAATCAGATATGCCCAGTTACAAAAAAGGGGTCAGAAAAATATCACCAACCCTGTAAGATCAGAAAAAAAAACAATGAGTGATGGAAAAGTAAAGAAGTGTCTAGAGTAACCTGATGCCTATTATAAGCTGGGAAATAAAAAAGTATTAAGTTTTTTAGATGACCTGGGACTTCATAACTCAACTACAAGGATGTTTCCTATATGTAAGCCTGAGGAGGTGGTCATAAAATTGACAGAGGTTGTGTTTTTTAAAATTACTTCAATCACTTTACAAAAAAGAAACATATGTATCAGAATACGGTTTCAGGCACTATTTACCTACTACCTTGTTCTTCAACAAAAGCAGAAAATAGAATATAGAGCCAGAACCTAAACCTTCCTCTTTCTTTGGTTTAAAAAATTTATATTTAATGACAGAGGGCAAGTCATCTGAAAGTTAAGGCTCCTTTCATATTAAAGTGTTCTGAAAAGCAAGAATCAGTTCACACTAAATATTTAAACAAATAGCAGCGAATACATCTACAGTGTGTCTAAGCAGGATGATGAACTAACACAATACATAGTGTTCATGACTTTTTGTTTTTTAAAGAAACACATAAATCTAGGTACCAGTGAATGCCTGAATCTGTGGACATGTAAAAGCAACACCTTAGGCAGGTAGGAAATTTCAAAAACTTTAGGGGCAGTAAACTCGAGACAAACACAGGAAACAAGAGAAACCATAAGAAAAGCCTGATAACATGCATCATCGCTTTTGTCAGCAGCCCTAATGACAGGAAAGCCTTATAACATCCAAATCAAGACAACATGAAACTTAAGTTACAATATGTGTGTGTTCAATAAGCAAATGTGAACACACAAAAAAACTCACTAGTCGTGTTTTAAGACTTTGTGCTTGAGGTGCGAGGGGGGTACTGGGCTTTTTTTTTTCTACTAATGACGTTCCTGAATTGCTTTTGACTCGACTCACAAGAGCTACAAGTACAAAGCTACGGCTTTATCTGTATAACATTATCCATTTCATTCTTTCTCTCCCCCCTCCACACAGACGCTCACACCCTGGCTGAACGCATTTAATCAACTGCTTCACTTTTGACAAGCAAGCCCTGCAAGTTTATGTGGCTCCTGCACATTTTGCAAGTCCTAGTAAAAGGTGAAGTTAAAAGCACCACAGATTATAATTTCAAAATACGTTTCCATAAGAGAGGAGATGCTTCTCCTTGGTCCTGCCAAATGATGACGTACATAGAACCTTTTACAATACAGTTTACTTAAAGCCTACATCTTATATACCGTTTGTTTGGTTTGGGAAAGGTTACTGTAACAACAACAAAACAACAAAAAAAAAATCACCAAGAAATTTACAGGTATATTTCTCAAAAAAATGGAAGTTTTATCAAGTAAATCAGGTATTTTGAAAAGGCTGAGGCTCCAATCTTCTCACCGCATTCAAAAATATGATATTTACAAAACAACTAGAAAATGTAAAAACATGTAATAATAAAACTGGCAGATACACGTGAAGGAGGCAACATATTTTTGGGCACTAGCTTCCTCTGACTTTTCAGAAGAGACCTCGGACTAAGAAACAGCCTCCGCTAACAGCTACAATGGCTCAGTAAATTTGCTGGCGCAAGTGAATTAACCTCCAGAATCCAGTAGAGTTGCATCCATTTACCAGGCAGTGAATTTCCCCTCCCCAGAGTATTTTCTGTGTGAGTACCGCTCTACTTTCTGCCCAGCTGTTGTGTAAATAATCCATTCCAAACTCAAAAAACAAGCCAAATACTTCACTGAAAATGCCACTGAAATTAAATTTTTGCCAGAGCAGTAAAATGGTGTGTTTACTCCACAAAAGCCTCATCTTGGACTCGGGTCCCAACCTTGTCATGAGAAGTGTGAGTACAAGTGGGGACAAAATCCTGCCAGTTACCAGTGATTGAAAGAAGTTTTGAGAATTCAGAGTATAGCAGGGAGGTGGATGCAACTCCTAGATTTACTCAGCTGCCAAAAAAACTTCTTGGGTGAGAAGCAGCACCTGTGAGCACCAGCTCTTCACTGACCTTTAGTGAAAAGGAGCTGGTAATCATGGCAAAAGACAGAAGCAGCAGGGGAAGCTTCTCTTTGCCACAGCGGTACAGTATCTGGCCCACAGAGATCATAATCTAAATAGAAAATACTAATATATACCAAATAGCCCACAGGTGTGTTACTCCTGTTTTAATAACAAGCTTTCAGCAAGGTCTCCTATCAGCAAACACTGTTGTTAGAAGCACAGGCAGACACTATTCCAAGGACCCAATGCACCTTCTTTCTTACTGCCTGAGCAGAACACATCCTACAGACATTTTTGACCACTGAAGAAGGATTTGGTGCAATGTTGGCTGTTACTATACCCCACAAAATGTGCCAGTTAGTTTTCTCAATTTGTTTGCCTGCAAAGAATTGTACTCATGATTATTGTCCCACTGTAGAAGCTAAATGACAGGGAAGCATTGGACTGTGGAGCACTGGTCCTCATCGCAGACACAGCTGTAGAAAAGCTGGAACTGCTTCTGTGTCGCTAACTGATATCCATAGAAACAAAAAGCTTGAAACATGAGGAATCATCTCGGATTTGGCTCACTTGAACACATGCTCCAGACACAGATATAGAATCACAGAATTGTTTGGGTTGGAAGGGACCTTAAAGATCATCTAGTTCCAACCCCCCTGCCATGGGCAGGGACACCTTCCACTAGACCAGGTTGCTCAAA
>NW_010275006.1:0-448 GCF_000690775.1 Eurypyga helias | reverse complement strand
GGTACGGTACATCCACAGCTTCTCTGGGCAACCTGTTCCAGTGCCTCACACCACCTTCTCTGTGAAGAACTTCTTCCTGATACCTAATCTGAAACTCCCCACTTTGAATTTAAACCTGTTACCCCTTGTCCTGGCACTACAGGCCCTTGTAAAAAGTCCTGTTTCCCCCCACCCCCTAGCTTCCTTGTAGGCCCCATATGTTGTTCTTCATTTTGTTCATTAAATATAAGTGTGCTGGTTTTAATTCACATATTAGTATGGGACAGAGCAATCACGTCTCGCCTACTGTGAGACTGCTTCACGTATAAAGTGCTACACTATGTAGTGTGGGTCAGTAAACAAAAATAAGAATTTACATAGTGCCTGCCTTCCTAGGAAGGACAGTTACTGGGAGGACACATTCATAGTATCATAGAATGGTTAAGGGTTGGAATGGACCTTAAAGATC
>NW_010275005.1:15936-19326 GCF_000690775.1 Eurypyga helias | reverse complement strand
GGCGATGCGCCGCTCCCCGCCTCACCCTGCCGTGCCCCTGCTCTCTCCTCTCCGGAAAGGGTGTGCGAGGAGTCAGGTGTCGACACCCTGACAACCCTCTGCCACCTGCCTTGCACCGCCGTGTTGGGAGGAACTTCCAAGACAATCTTATTTTCCATGTCGTGTCAGCCGTGGAATTAAGAACTGTTTCTCCGGGAGGACACTCCACTCCTTACACTGCTGAAGACGGGTTATTCCTTAGGGAGTGAGGATGTCCGTGCCTCGCTCTGGCAGAGCAGTTTGTTGGGCTGCGGTAGGGTTCACAACCACTAACGTAACGTGTCTCGTGCAAATAAAACCTTAGAAGGCACCTTCCCTAGGTTACTATTTCCAAATTGCCTTTCTTCCCTACGTCCTGTGAGCTAGCTCACAAATGCTATCAATTTTTCCAATAGTTTAAGATGTAATAGTAATCTTAAAAAAGGTGGAAGTCAGATGTCACACAGTGTACAAGCATGCATTACCTAGGACACTCACACTGTATTTGAGCTGTAATTGTTGTTTCTCCTGTATGGAAAGCAAGTTTCAATAAGTATTTTGACTTTCCATATCGATAAAGTGCAGGTTTCATCCACTCAGTCTGCTTGTGCTTCGCGAGGACTTTGTTAATGTTTGCTGTGTTGGAAGTTAATTTCTAAACTGAGCCCGGTGAGGACAGCGCTCTTCCTGTAGGAAGAATGAGGCTGTTTCTACAGCCTGTAAGCTCTCAGGGGCAGTGGGACACCTCTCTCATGTTTGCAGAGGGCCTGGTAAAGACTAAATGGAAAGAATGCAGTAAAAATGAAGTCCTGTTTTCCTTTGGCCTCTTCCCGATTGCATCATGACAAAGTTGTAAGTATGGAAACCAAAATACATGTCATCTGGGAAACATGTAAGTGCCATGCATAATTTTATCTCTGCTGCTCAAGCTTGAGGCATCAGGACTTGTGGAGAGCTCTCTGGGCGCTGTGTACTGCTGAGTGAAGTGAATGCCCCTCATCGCTACCGACATCTGAGGGCATTTCGTGCCTCAGTGCTTTGAGTGACACCCTTCCCACTCAGGAGACCTAAATATGTGTTGAAATTCAGGAACTCCAGGTTTCCAATTGCAAATAATGAAGTTATGAACAAAAATTCCAGCAGAAGTGGCAGTATATCTTCTACAGACATGTAGATGGATGAGGAACTTCCAAGCTTTCCCATTTTCCTCAGGTCAGAAGAAGTTGTCAGCTACTCTAGTAAAAGATGAATTTTGAGACCAACGTAGCTACAATATCACTGTTACTAGGAGCTGTAATAGCTTGCTGGTCATTTACCAGGTTGTATCTTTTCCTGGATATCCATATTTTCCTTTTCTGTACAAAACAAGATCAGTAGTGACTTAGGTTGCTTGCAGTCAGTATGAGATGAAATGTAGTCTATTCATATTCTTACTCTATTCATAAACTCAGCCCATTGCTGTTCAGTATATCTCTGAATAACATTCAGAGGTCTTTATAAGAATCAAAAATGCAGAGTAAGAAACTGAAAAAAATCTATTCGAAACATGTAAACATTTTCTATCCAGAAGTGCAGTTCTCTGGCATCTACATTTCTGTGGATGGCACTATCATTACATCCTTATTGCCTTTATTCCTGTTCTGCTATGCTGTTCCTGGAAGCTTTTCAAATAGCTGGCATGTTCACGTTTTATCTAAAAATTATGATTCAATCACTTCAGTAGTAATTCTGTGTCCTTCGACATTATATGCTAAGATATCTCACAATTTTATTTGCTGTGATTAGAAAGGTTGTATGATATGTATTATCTTTTTTAGACTTCTGTCAAATGTACTAATCTAGCACAGTACTTAGGTATTTTATAGTTTTCCACCAGACTGACTAGTTTTCTGTCTTCATCAAGATTCACACCTATGCCTTTAATGCTCATGTGAACAGACTATAAATGAACTCTTTGGAATACCTTGAAGTAGTCATCTATCACACCAATTGAGTATGCTACAGAAGCAGAATAAAATGAAGAGCAAACAAGATGTCTACTGTGGTATTTATTTTTTTGTCACTCATTAAGAAAGGTATATAAAGAGTTCGGCTTCTCTGATTCAAAGAAATATTGTATTTGTAGGTTGGGCTTTTTTTTTTTTTACTTTTCCAATGCTTCTGAGATCTGTGGCCACAGAAATCTATTACAGGTATATTTGTGGCAAAGGAGTAATAAAAAAGTAACTATAGGACCTGCATTTTTAACAAATTGAAATTTCAGTTGGAAAACCATGGATTCATAAATCTGGGTGGAAAAATAGTTCAAAAAAGAGAAAACCAATCAAAGGAAATAAATTGGAAAAACATTAATATTGCAGGAAAACTTAGGGTGATTGCAAAAAGCCGATCACATATCAGATCATGATGTGTTACCACAAAAAACAAAGCCCCAGTTTAAAGCCAAGCCTCATCCCTGTCAGGGTGGGTCATTCAACAAATTCATGTGTGTCATTCAACAAATACATGATAGCTGTCAGCTCTACCTCATGCTAAGTCAGAGCGTAAGGGAGGGGAGAGGAAGCTACCAACATATCCTAATGGAAACTGCAGCCACCCCTTCCTTTGCAGCCAATAAATCCACCTCTGTAACGCTACGTGAGAGGAATATTAAGGTTGCAAACTCAAGAACCTGAACACTAGAAACATCAAGGTTAAGTTTACACACGGAATGTGTCTCAGCCCTTTGTGTGTACGCAGCGTGCCTGCTTTCATTACATGCCAACGTTCCTATAGGAAGCCTCTTCCCAAGGACCCTTGACCACATGGTTACAGACACTGCTTTCCCTTATTGTTTCCTAACAATTAGCTCCCTAGTTTATTACATGCAGTTCCAACCCTACTCCAAAGACAAAAAAAATTAATCTCCTCACGAGCTTTTCTCTGAGGCTCGTCACTGCCAAATCTAAGCGTTTCACAGGCACTCATGAATTTTATCTTCAGTGTATTCCTGTGGGAGTATGTTGCCCATTACACAGGCAGTGAGCAGAGACTAAAAAATTAAAACCTAGTGTTTACTGATTTGGATGCCCAGACAGAGGCATCTAGAACTCGTTTTTTCTAGAATACCTAACATTTCAACAGTTTCTTCACCTAGGCAGCAAGACAATCACAGTGGTAGCCTTACCCACATCCATTTTTAGGAGTGGACTTTTGTTTATTTTGTTCTCTGTTCTGGGCCTTTCTTTCTTTTTATCAGCCCTTGTTAGGTCCCATACTTTCTTGTTTAGTCTTGAGAGACGTTGAGAGCCCTCCAAAAATGCTCATTTCTGATTTTGGCTCACCAGACAGCAATTCCTCGAAGTCAATACATTTGCTGCACAAAACTTTGAC
>NW_010275005.1:11032-15924 GCF_000690775.1 Eurypyga helias | reverse complement strand
TCCTGCTTCTGCCCACAGTGTCTGTGGGCCCTGTGAGCCTTTACTGTCCAGCCCTTCAGAGGACGTAAGGAAATCAGAAATGTCCTCTGCATAAACACTCTCGGGAGTTGTTACACAATAAAAAACTTCAGCTTCTCACAGACAAACAGGTGTCACTGAGGACTATAATCCTGTTGATTTTAAATAGCTTATAAAAGGAACAATACAACATGTTAGGGCTCTGTCATTTCCCTTTTTCAAGTCACAGAGGTGCTGAAACATTGAAATAGTTACAAGAAGTTATTGGGCTATGGGCAATATACTATTTATTATTTTTTTGGGGTATACTTCTGTGCACCTATCCAAACCCAAGTAAATTAGATGCAAAATAAAGATGGTATTTCTAAGCAATGTGAATAAAGGTTTTGTGATCAGACATGTCAGATTTTTTAACTTAGTACATGTATCAGAGTTCACTGACTCTTTGTATTGTACTATTGTAATAGCCACTGCAATATCATGTCATTTTAACAAATATCTATAAAACTGGAAGAAATTCAGTACTACGAAGCAGCTATAAATTGTAAGAGAGAATGATAGTGAGTTATACAAGCTTGAGGTCAGCCCCTGTGGTTTGGGCCTGCAGGGAGCCACAGGAGGCTATCTGGTTCATTTGCTGGAAAATCTTTGTCAAACATTTTCTTAAATATCATAGAATCAGAGAATGGTTTGGGTTGGAAGGGACCTTAAAGATCATCCAGTTCCCACCCCCTGCCATGGGCAGGGACACCTTCCACTAGACCAGGTTGCTCCAAGCCTCATCCAGCCTGGCCTTGGACACTTCCAGGGATGGGGCATCCACAGCTTCTCTGGGCAACCTGTCCCAGTGCCTCACCATGCTCTCCGGGAAGAACTTCTTCCTGATATCTAATCTAAACCTCCCTGCTTTCAATTTAAACCCATCATCTCCAACGATGAAGACTCCAAAAACTCTGCAGGCAAGGTGCTTTACTGCTTTGCTATCTAGCACCAGAAAAGATATTCCTCATGCCTAACCTAAGACTCCATCACTATCCAGCCAGTTATATTTCTTCATATGAAATAGGACTTTGTAGCAGCATGATGCTCTTTGGGCTTGTTCAGTTTGTGATCACATTTAGACCTGTTTCAGATCATATTCAGAGCAGGCCTCATTTTGTATCTGTGAAATGTTTCAGTCAGACTTTGGAGTGGAATCTCACATTCTCAGCTGAATTTTGTCTTTCTTTTTACCGACATTTACTCCCATCCGTTTTGAGCATTTTGTATCCTCTTGCTATGCTACAGCTTTTTGGTATCACTTGAAAATATAATATGCTTTCTCCCTGTTCCATCACTGATGAGAATATGAAATTATACCAGGCCTAGGTAGACCACTGTCATCTTTCATTCAATGCATCCTTCCATAAAAATGGTAATCACTGAAAAATAGTCTCTGACTTTGTTTTCTAACCAGTTTTGTACCCATTCTGTATTAGATTAATATATAATGTTTCATTAGCTTCCTTATGAAAATGTCATAAAAGATAAATGTTCAAGAAATACTTTAACTGAGAGATGTTGTAAGAAAAAAAGTGCAGCAGGGGAACAACAACCACCGGAGTGCTTAAAATTAAATTAGATGATTTTTGGAGATTTTATTTTTCCCATTTATAAAATATTAAAATAGGAATAATGTGCAGTTGTGTAGTGCCTGCACTTGCACACGGCAGTAAAGCTCTGCAGTGAGTCAGCCTTCCTAAGAAAAAATACAAACCACAAATATTTACAATATCTGTGCATTTGACACATGTGCCCACTCATCCAGTCAGCCAAATGAACATTGTGCTTCAGATCAGGATGATTGTCATTCTCTGGAACATATGCCATCTTTCAATCTGAGTATTTAACTGCATATTTTACGAGAAATGAATTTGTTTTATTCTTTGCCAATGAGTGGTCAGCGTTTTCATTTATTATCTCAAAATAATTTTTATTTATGTGAAAGGTAACAGATCTTTTACCAGTTAGATACTTCATTTGCCTTTAGAGCAGTGACAGGTACACTTAATTAAAGGATTGGGAATTTCTGTTCCCCAGTTCATCGAATGTTGCAGTATACTAAAATACAAAGCTCTAGTAGCATTAGCTGGGTATGATTACCTTGTTACAGTAGTAAGATTATGTAGAAGAACAGTAATTTTTTCCACCTTCATAAGCACTAGTGGCAGCTAAGAATTAATCAAGAAACATTGCTTACTGTGATATGCATTTATCTGCTATCAGTATTGTCCTCCACCACTTACACTTTACAATACCTTCCAGCAAAGCTTTGTTTTTATTTTGGCACTGCTAGCCTTAAATCTAAACCCAGCCATTGAAACTTGATATGTTTCAGCTATCAGATATCCTGATTTGCTTAGAGCTTCAATCGCCTGTTCACTGACCGCTGTCTCTTAGAGCTCTTAAGAAGTTGTGTCCCAGTATAGGAGTCATGCTAAAAACAAATATAAGGATATACTTAGCAGGCGGTAGACCCGGGGATCCCTTGCCAAAGTAGAAGCCATGTATCTAAAAAGTGGTTGGACGTGGGACAATACTTGGAAGAAGCATCTTATACGCTTGCCTGAAGGTAACTCTTCTTCAAGCATCTGCTTATGGCCACAGCATAGTCTTAATCACATTAAAGGGAGCTAAGGGTTCCTAAATGCTGAGTAATTATTTGTTCAGCTACAGCCCAGTAAAATAATTGGGTCATGTAACTGCATGCCCATGGTCCGTAACTAAGTCAATTTCATACATTCCTATAAATACAAAGCTGTCTTGACCTGCTCTCCTAATTTCAAAGAATGTGAGGAAAACATGTAAGGTCTGCAGCTGGTCCCGTATAAGGTATGAACACTTGCAGCACTTTATTAATCAATTTAAACTCATTTTATGAGGCATAAATTGTTACAAGTCTTTTGATGGCAAATCAATAAAGTCAACTTCCATTTTTTACTATTCTCTAACTTGCTAGGACTTAGAGATAGGAGCATTAGAAGCAGTCAGTCTGCTTAAAGATTCATAAGCAATTTTAGCCGCTGTCTGGGGGATACTTGTGGCAATTATTTTTGGTGCATATTCTTTGACTCCTTTTTTAGAGCTAACTGTGTATATTGATGTTTTGTGTTGCCTTCCCTCTTTTGTCCAAAATTGGATGATACAAAGGTATCTAGTAAAACAGAACAGTGCAGGGAAGGAGGCTGGTTCAGTACGGTGTCAGAGGCGAGCAAGTGCGCAGTCTCTGTTGGTGCCATCCCCGTGTGGCACATCAGGAGTCACCATTTGAAAATCCCTCTGGTCAGAGTAAAGGTTTCATGTAGCTATCATGCAATTTTTCTTTAATGGATTCCAAGTTTCTTCAACCGTGGACCATTTTCTTTTCCTCAGCTGGGAGACAGGGTCAGAGGCGATACTCTTTTTCTGCAGCTAGCTTCTGGTACTGCATTAGGAACTGCTCAGAAATGCCTCCTAACTCTTACCATCACTTCTTCACCAGGGGACAATTTAACATTACCATTTATTTTTATCTAATTTCTCCAGGGAAAATTTAATCTAGTGAGAACATTAGGGTCAGAAACATAATGAAAACATTTTCAAGGAAAAAAAAAAACAAAACACAACAATCCATTTCCAAGTGTCTGTTTTTAGAAGAAGAATTAAAAAAAATCACCTGCTGAAAGCACGCACATTGTTAAAAAAATACTTTAACCAGGGCTGTATTTTAGTTCATGTCTGGCGTGTCTTTTTTCAGTCAGTAGTACTATCTCCATCTAGTGTAGGACTGGGTGAGATGGGACCTCAAAATAGTTTTGTGTTATAAATTGGTAGTTGAAGAAAATTTATATTGTCCTTCAAAGAGTTTCAGTTCTCAAGCTATTATTAATTTAGAAGATTTGAGGAAGGAGTAGGGGAGAATGGGAGCTTTTTGCATGTGTGAGAACATTACATGGAATCATGGCACAAGCCCAAAGGTAGAGAAGATGGTAGCATGGAAGAAGATAGAAGTGACATGCAGCAAAAATCAGTGCAATCTCCTCTCCAGTTCACCAACATAAACCTTGGGAGCACTGTATTGTTCTGCCAAGTCTTGAGCCTGTGGGAAGGAAGATTATTTTCCTGCTTGCTTGGCACAAAGCAGAGGCTGTGATACACACAGCAGCCTACGCCCGTGCTGTGGGATCCCAAGGATGGGGGCCGGGCTGTATCCTAAGGTGGCTGAGAATTTTCAGTTGTTACCATAGGAACAGAAGCAGGTTTTACTGATCACAGGATTTTTCTGAAAAGTACTGCATTCCTAAAACATTAAACTGAAGTGCTGGCTAATTCATCCATTTATAAAATGTGCACAAAAGGAAAGGGCAACTTTGCAACTTGTTCTTCAGCATAGATAAGGAACAAAATTTGTTACCTATATTCCAGACACAGGAGACAATGGTTGTCATAGGTTTTAATTTCTTTGAAGCCATTACTGTGGAATTCCTAAGAGGATCTCCAAAGAGCTTGTGCAGGGCCAGGGTTTCAGGTTCCAGATGTCTCTCTGCTGCAATTATGCGTGTGCAAAAGGAGGGAGGACTTGCGTCTGTTCTTATACAGGTGTTCAGTGCTATAAAATAGTTTGCCTCTCTCAGCTCGCTGTGTGTCAACTTTTTGAGGTAATTCATTTTGCTTTTAAAGCAGAAGGTAAGAGGATGGACATCTACTTTTTGAGACCACCCCTGGAATTTTAAGAAAGCACATACCATAGAATCATAGAATCATAGAATCATGGAATCATAGAATCATAGAATGATTTGGGTTGGAAGGGACCTTAAAGACCATCTAGTTCCAACCCCCCTGCCATGGGCAGGGAC
>NW_010275005.1:730-10752 GCF_000690775.1 Eurypyga helias | reverse complement strand
AACAACCCAAACCCCCTCAGCCTGTCCCCATAGCAGAGGGGCTCCAGCCCTCGGAGCATCTTCATGGCCTCCTCTGGACTCGCTCCAACTGGTCTATATCCTTCCAATGTTGTGGGTATCCTGCTCATAGCTCCAAAACCCTGAACTTCAGTTCTCCCTTAGCATTTTCATTTGCATTTTCGGTACAGTTTACCTCTTGTAACTTTAGCTGGCTAAAACACAGGAATCTAATCTAAGCTATTCAACTCAATTTGTAGGCTACAGAAGACAACCGTCAAAGAAGAAGTTGAGTTCTCTAGAATCCCACCTGTCTTTAACTCTTACATTAGGATGCATTGCCTGATGAGTGCCTATTTCCATTGCCTAGAGAGGATGCAAAAACATAGATAAATGCTCGACTTCAGGACAACTGCTGTTAGGTGAGAAAATCTCATTCAGCGCAGCATATGCCTATACCCTAAATTACAAAGTCTCTAAGTTACTGATCCTTGATCTTAAATGTGGCTCATTGGTTGATTGTGGTATTTATCTTCATAAGAACTATAAAGTGGCTGTAGAATTAACCTGACTCAAAATACTATTGATAATACTCAATCCAAAATTAGTCTGAGAAAAAATTACTTCCCTCCCCTCCAGACGCACTGGCACATGTACTGCTGCTGCTTTAAAAAAAAAACAGAGCCCTAAAATTAAAGAAAACAAAAAACACACTCAAAGTTAAAAATATCTCTCAAAATGTTTGCATTTGCATGGATTAAGAGAGCTAGGCGCCAGAAAAAGTTGTTTCAAATGTCTCCAGTCATTGTTTTCAGAGCATAATCTACAATCCACTTGGATTTTTTTCCCACTTTGTGAACATGTAAGATAAGGGCATGTGAAAGCAATTTTTCATTGAAAATTACACAGTGAGTATGCATAAACCAGTATTTGCTTTATTTCAAAGTTCCACAGCCCAAATGCAGCTGTAATTTGCATCATTTACAATTTTTCTGTGAACTGACTTGGGGCATCTGTCTACATTATGGCCAGACCAGGCAAAAGATAATTAGGAAAAATGAAAAACTTCTAACATAATTGATTTCCACCAAATAGCACTGTCTCTGGCTGTTATAACAATTAGTTTATCAATTTAATGTTGATTACAGCTTTCCTAGTAAGTAACAGGAAAGCTTGCAAACATCCACTGAACAGCAGTGTAAAAGGAGAGTCTGGCACTGTTTCCACTAGAGCCAATACAGTATCTAATACATGTATTTGTATATCTGAAACACATATTCCTTTCTCTTTAAGATGTTTTCAGACATGTTAAGACAAAATCTGACTTTCCAACACTGTCCTTCTTTGACAAATTTTATTTCACAATGCTCCAAATAAATTTATCCCCTGGAGGCATAGGTTTGAGCTTGGAAAATCTATTTCCTTCAAGTTTGTGCTTGAAGTGATAACAGATGCTAAACAGAGAGTAAGAAAAAGAGACTTATTTCTCAAGTCCATTGAGAAAGCAATCAACATGTAGTCTAAATGACTTAATAATCACATTTTCAAATTTCTTCATAAGAAAACATCTTCAAGTGCTTAGGAAGGTCCTTAAGGAGCTTGCAGTCATGATAGTGAGGAATCCATTGATAAAGAGACGTGAGCTTCAGCAACAAAGCGTTGAGAGTCACTTGGTGTCTTAGAATGGATTTTCTAAGTGCTTAGCTGCATGAACTAGAAATTAATTACAGAAAAGTGCATGCAGTTTTCTAATCTTCTATTTATCTAGTGTATGTTTTATCCTGCAATATACTTTCTTTGCTTTGATAAACCTCACGTTGTGTATGTCAAAAAACACGGCATCAAGAATCTCATTTCAACAGTATAGGTTATAAGTATGATTCTGCACAGAAGTTAATTAGTGAAGTCACTGAGCCTGTTCAGGATGAATTGTGCATTAATTTAAAGTGATATTAATGAAATCCTGCATGAACATTCCAGAGTGGCACGTGGTGAGATTGTCTTAATTTCACTTAACCAGTCCTCCATAAAAAACCTGTTACTAACGTTAAGGGGGGACTTTTTATCCAAGGCATGTTTCCCCTTTCAGATAAAGACAAATTTTAAAGAGCTTTGTTTTACCTAATTTTAAATATGATATTAAATTGCCTGTAATGTAAGCATCCCCATTTCTATGTTCCCTGCTTAGTTGGCAGGAGATACACACCTTCAGAGAGCCATTCCAACTTGCTCTACATCACTTCCACTTACATCCCTTATCTCTGTCTATCAAACATACAGGAAACCTATAGCAAGTCTTATGTTACCTGTGGTCCTTACTTTGGGCAACTCAGGTGGGTGTCCTCTTTGGCACAAGCTATCTAATAGCTTTTATGGCTTTGATCTTTTATATACAAAATATGTAGATCCACATGGAAATAGCCACTATAAAACAATATGTAGAGAGTGGTAGAGTGGGAAGATAGAATATATTTATATCAGTGTATATAGGTTATTTATATATAGATAGCGTATATATGTCCCATGTAGATATTATATATACTCTAGATAGAGTATATACACTCCCTCTCTATATACTACCTATATAACTATCCCCATATACTCTCTCTAGACTGTATGTATACACATATACCAGTATGCACATATATATATCCTCAGAAGTTTGAAAAGCAAATTTTTTAGCATATAACAAATAAAAGTTTGTTTGTCCCGGAGGTTACTAAGTTCTTTTCCTGTGTCTGCTAGTATTCTGGCACACTAATATAAGGATAGTGGACTGATATCTCAGTTCCTCTGTTTTGTTTGCGGTTCTACAGATTAAAACGGAATAAGGAAGAGCAGCCTCCCATTTCCTGCCTGATGCTAGGAATATAGATCACAAACAGCTGACAAGCTGATTTATCCAGAACAGCAAACACAGGCAGTCCATGGAATTCATTATTTCAGGGTATTTTAGCTTTTTGAATTATTTTGAAAAATTCCCTTCAACAAACATACCCACCTCCTTCTTCACAGACTAATTCAGTTTCTACAAAATGCGTGCTATTTTCAAGCATTTGTTTTTCAAAAGATGTTCAGATTTGTGGTGTTTCAAAGCCACGTTTTCCCATCTGCTCACTTGCTGTCTACAGTCTCTGACCGCTGGCTGCAGCGGACCTGCCTGTGGTGCCGGTGGGATTGATCACCCTTGGAAGCCAATAGATGAACAGCCAAATCAGTAGGATCCACGTGCTGGGAACTGCTAGGCGTCAACGGGCAGTTCAAGGCGTGGGTTGAGAGCGGTAGCTGCTCTGTGCAGATGGGTCACCTAGCTCTGCCCAAATTTCCAGCCCGGTTCCCTCTGTGTTAGCAGAGGATGCTGTTGTGCTCTGGTTTTTGTTGCCCTGCCCCATGGGAGGTTATTGCTGCGCTGATGCTCCAACCGACCAGCTCACATGGGACACCAAAGCGGCTTTGCCAGCCCAGGCAGAATTGAGGTGGGTTTGCAGTCTGAACGAGCCTGGCTGATTTTGTCCCAGGTGGCCTGGAAACAACTCCCACATACTTGGTGACAGAAACGCAGGACTAAAAATATCAAATAGGTCTTGCATGGCAAATAAGTAATGAATAACACATGTAAAAAGTGATGAAGAAAACATGATGGGTTTGGAACAATAGTTAAGAATTAAGTTTCATGTTTAGAGAGTATTTATTTTGACATACCCAGTGACTGAACTATTATTCAGTTGCAGTACTTTTTGACCTATAAAAATTAAATACATTTGTTTCACTATGAAAATCTGAATGTGGAAAAGGTAGTGGAAAACTTGAGAAAGTTGTAGACATTCATATGGTGTAGTGCCACCCATACTTTAAGTTTACTATTTATAAGGTTAATTAATCTTCGTGTTTTAAAATACAAATTATCTGTTTCTTGACATTTGGAAGATTCACCCTATATTCATTTTATTATGTGGGAAGAGAATTATTTTAGTGGTTGGGATAGGACCGTATTTCTGCTTTGTTGTGGTGATTCCTCTGTTCCTACATTTGGCTAAGTTTTGTCAGCAGCATAGTTGGAAAGGGAGTGCATACAGCTCTGGTTTGTACACACCTGCAGTGAGACAATCTCCATGCTTCTAGTTATCTAAGAATTTACCTCACATGCCCAACATCATTCAGGTACCTGTTTCCTAATGAGATCAGAAGAGCTGGACTCTCGAACACATGTGTGGATCGAGATTTAATTATTCTTTGGTTTTTATCTGAGCACTCCGTAGACTAGCACACTGCCATGCTAGCAATAGGCACCTGCTGGGAAGGTGCTTGTCTCCATCAAGGAAAAAAATCAGCTTGGGGCTTGAGCCATGACCAGAGTAGGCAGCTGCCTCACCTGTGCTGTCTGGACCAGAGGGGATGTCCCGTCCTCTCCCTGGAAGACAGGGTTGGTAATGTGCAGCAGGAAAGGATGGACACAGCCTGTGCATCAACAGGACATGGTCTGCCCCCACAGGAGAGGATGCTGGGGCCTGCGGATGGGTGGTCCAGAAACAGGCTTCGGGGCAATCTGCACTGTCCTCATCATTGCTGCTGTTCCTGGCAGCACGTTAACAGAAGTATACATCTGGCAGGTACCGTTTATGCATTTTGTGACTCTGGTATATGCCCTGGCATTTACCGCCATCGAGCCAGTCCATGGGCCAGGCTGACTTCTGTGCACCTATTATCAAGGAAGGGCAGAAAAAATTATGCTGGCACAACCTTTTTGTGGAGCAGGGTGCTCATGTCCCAGAGGCAACATTATCTGACCTGGAGGAGGCAGGGTGGACTGGGAGCAATGCAAGGGCAGTGCTGGCAGCTATGCTTTTGTGCAGGTGTTTGGGGAGGAGAGATGTTTGCTGTACTGTCCAATACAGGTTGCCAGGTCGAGGCAACGGCTGGTCATGGAGAAAGGATGAGCACCTTTCAGACAGCTGGGTCCAACCTCTGCTCAGCGCTCTCCGCGCTCCAGGCTCCAAGAAACGGTCTAGCAGAGGTTCTTGCATCCTTTCACTGGCTACAGAGAAGTGGATGGGGATTGGGGGAGGGGGCCGTGCCTTGAGGCACTGTGCATCCTCTCCCCTGTGTTTGTGGCATACTGAGGATACAGCTGGAGCATTCAGAGGGTACCTTGAAAGCTGGCAATGAGAACATGGCATGTGAATGAGGAGGTATATAAAGATACAGCCATTTGCTTAGTTTTTCTATATGTCCTGAAGCAATGTGGAATTCAGGGTAGAATTAAAAGTATTTAATATAACTTTATCTTTCAGTATGATCTAAGCAATTTATACATACTGAATTAAGATTGTGATTAGTGTAACCTGTTTTAATATTGCATAGGGTAAATTCCTTCACATTTTTTTCCGGGGCTTATACATTTTTACTTAAGTATTTCAGAACATAGAAGAAATTAAAAGTCTTCTCTGAGGTTCTTACGGACGAAAAACTTAAATCCTGACGTTGTACTGCTTATTAGATCCACGCATTAGAACATCCAAATTAAATCAAATGGAAAACATTACTGGATTTGTAATTATGACTTCAGTATGATGGGAATGCATTGTGGGTTGTCTGGTTCAGAGAGAAAATGTTATTTAGAAGCCACTTCTCCTAAAAATTCATGAACATAAACCATCAGCCTTAAGAAATTCCTGTACTGTTATTTAACCAGAAATATATTAAAAAAAAAAAGAAGCAAATGCTATTTTGGAGCATTTTGTTCTCTTATAACAGCTCTAAGCTATTGCCAAGA
Source organism: Eurypyga helias (assembly GCF_000690775.1). Lineage (NCBI taxonomy): Eukaryota > Metazoa > Chordata > Aves > Eurypygiformes > Eurypygidae > Eurypyga > Eurypyga helias. Next base: position 4,982 of record NW_010275005.1, on the reverse strand, counting down.
ATTTATTTTTATTTGCTTAGTCAGTATGTTGACATGGAACCTATTATTTTAGATGAGCAAGTTACTTCTGGAAAAATTCTTTGGTCTCAGTCAAAGGATTTTGTATTTTTTCTTCCACAATTTAAAAACCCAATGCATTGGATTACATTTTTCCCACACATTTGTGTAAAAGCTGGCATAAGCAGCATTTTATTTCATGTACTCAGTTAATTAAGAGTAAATTCTAACACAGGGGCTTAAACTACACTTGGAATCAGAGTTTATACCCAGAATATGGGTATAGGTTGTCACTTATGTCCTCATATTCCGGGTTGTGGGACTGTCTTTTAAAAGGCATGGTCTGATTAGCCCTTGTGACGTCACAGTGCTGTGTGTTACGTTGGCGACAGCTGGGCGCCCTCTGGTGGCCGACCTCAAGCTGCGACTGGCCAGGGTCTGACCACCCTGTCTCTGGCTTGGTTGGTAGGGAGCTTCACATCAACACTTCCTGTGAAGGAAATGTGACCCGACCCTGCCTTCGTGCTTCTTTCCAAAGTGGTCACCAAACTAAGTCACAGAGGTGTACACCAGCAAAGCATCGTAAAACCCGTGCGCCAGATGGGTGAAAAATGCTTCGCGTGTTGCCTGTCCAAGAAGAGGAGGGATATATGTAAGGGAACAAAGGGGTGAGAAACGTCTTACAATATTGAAAAATGCTAATCTATTGAATCAAAGCCCTTGTACATCACCGACTGGCAACACTAAGTAGTTTGTTGTCTTTAGAAAAACCGTTTCGCTTGATAGCTCTGAGTAATTACCGTAATATGCATTTTCAAAGACGCATCTGCTTCCCAGAGAAGCTATCTGAAACTGATGGGAAGTGGCAGCAAGTTGTTGTCTCATCCATCTACCACAACAGGGAGTCAACAAGCCATATCAAAAAGGAACAGTCAATACCTCACAGCCAACATGCAAAGATGTTGTAGCTGATACCGCAGGTATCACTTCTGGGTCAGTCCTTCAATTGTGATTTAGCTGATGAAACAGACTCAGACTTAATACATTTGTAGGTGCTTTATAGATAAGTGAGAGTAGCTGAAGGAGGTTGAAATGCTGAAATTAAAGAATTTGAGAGTTGTCTGTCAGAATTTAAAAAAAATAGGTATCACAGCCAGATAGCAAATATGAGATGCACAAATACAAAACAAGGACTAAATGGACCTTGAGCAAAAAAAAACCACCTGCGTCAGGAAATGGAGACTGTAGAGCAGACCACAGGGCATCACCTGAAAAACAGGCAATTTGCATTCTGGGAATATCAACAGGAGCATTTAATATAAGGCATGAGAGACATTTCTTTACCTAATGCACAGACCCCAGGCCAAGAGTATTGTCTGCGGAGCACAGTAAGAAAGATGTAGACAAACTAAAAGGACTTCAAGGGACAGCAACAAGAAGGATAAGGTTAAATCACACAATTGAGGAAAAGCTGAAAAAACAATGACGGGCATAATGCTAATCTAATATATGGGAAGTTTTAAAGAATGGTGTAAAGGAAAGGGACGGGGAGCTCTTCTGCATTTTCCTTATAATGTGGCAAAAAGTAAGGGTTTATTTGCATATAGGAAAGTTTTGGGCAGATAATAAGAAAGGTTTCTAATACGTGAGGGTCATGTGGATCAATGCTTTCATGAGACACCACGCATTACCCTGAACAATGTCTTTCAAAACCAGTCTTTGTATATCTGATCTTAGAATGGGTCGCAGACTGGGTCATTTCCTTTCTTCTAGGTCACAGGGTGGCTTTTGTTACTTCTGGACCTACACCGCTTGTGCAGACTGATTCTTTTTGCTCAGTTTTAGACTGTAGCCATAAATACAAAAAACAAGCATTGGATTCTCTCATAGCACTAGAGATACCCACGTTTTATGGGTTGTTGAAAAGTGCTTATCAAGAGGTATGGATTTAAACTCTCATTTTTTCTTGCCTCAGAGTTTTACTGAAAAAGGTGACTAGTGCGTAAAGCTTCTTGTAAAACTTATTTGTTATGTTTGGCATCCACAGCCACTGAATGGTACCAGGGAGTCTGGATCTGTTGTTTTTCCTCCTTCATCCACACTTCACATATTTTTTTTCAACTTTATTTATATCTGAAGAAGAAGTCACAGGGGATTTTTTAAATGGGAAGCATCCAACACAAACAAGTGTTCCAATTCACGTGAAGCAAGATAGTAATCCTGAAACATAAACCAAAATCATTTAGATCATTCTGTCACAATATAAATCCTGTAAACTGTATTTTCTTAAGAATACTTTAAAAAAATGATCTTGTCTCTCACATTTGTTCAACTCGATCAGTTATTTTTGTCAGTTACGTATCTGCCTGTGATAACGTTCTGCCTTATCATGGAATTGTAGGAGATGGAGTTGGAATGGACCTCAAGAAATTTCTAGTTCATCCCCCTGCCTGATGCCCATCTGTCTCCTATCTGTCAAAAGACACAGATCCATTCTTACAACATATAATCTTTAGGTTTCCTTTCTAATTTTTGGGAACAAATGGAGATGAAAATTTCAAAGTAGAAATTCATTCATGAACAATTCATGAACAATTCTGTTCATGACTGAACAGAACCTGGGAAAATATAGTGATCCTCCCTGCCTGCCTTCCAATATTTTGCTTGGTTAACTATGTATTTTGTTTTTCTTTTCCTCCTTATGCTATTCTACAGCTTATTTTTCTACAATTGTAGCTCTAGCTTCTGTCTTTTCTTGCCCTTATTTCCTCTGTTATCTTCAGAGATGATGGAGCAAGGAGAACTGAATGAGATGACTTGCTATAGAAGAGTCTGCAGCAGCACAGTATCTTTCTGCTGAAGAAAATGGAAATGCGATAGGCACAGAAATGATGTTGGTAATCATTGATAATTGTCTTGAGACTTTCCCAGTCCATTTCCCCCTCTCTGATTGCATTTATGTTGTGTTCTGGACATGCCACGTAAGGACAAAGTGATTACTCTGTGTTGCATCCAAGCGGCTCTTTCCTGTCCTCAGTTCTCTGGCAGCTGCTCGTTGTTTCCTCTGGAGATCAGATTCCCTTCTCTGCTCTTTCAGCATGGACCTGATGCCAGCAGCATGACTGAAGGCCAGGACAAAAGTGATGGCTGACCTCCCACCTGGGTACTTCTTATGGGAACCTGATTTGTTGCAAAAAACCTCCCAGTGAAAAATGCAGCTTGCTTCTTGGAAGGTGCTTATATTCCCAGTATAAACCTGAAGGCAGGAAATAACTCTGTAAACTAGAATCATTCTAAAAATTAATGTAAACTGCTCGGAGGATAGAATTCCATTTTTCTAAACTTTAGTATTTAGATACGCTAAAGTTGGATTTCAATAATGTAAATTCTTGTGGAGTTTTTTGTAATCAATTTTCAACCTCCTCTGTGATTTTTTTTTCTCTCTTACTCTCATTCAGTAACTGTCACTACATCTGAATTGTTCTGCAGCTAGTGCCATAGTCAGACTGGGGACCCGCTGGAAGAACCAATGACGGCCTCTGCTCCAGATGACTTGCTGGCCTTTCCAGTGCTGTTCTGGAATAGATCCCCAGTGCAAGCAGCTGGATTCTAAAAATCCAGTTTATAAATCATGAATAAAAATGGAACAGAAGAAAAAGAAGTTTATGCAAAAAGAGATGTCAAGCACTGGGTCATTTTTAACGTAACTCATTAGGCTTGAATCTTTATCACAGAATCACTCAGGTTGGAAAAGAACTATAAGATCATCCAGTCCAACCATCACCCCAACACTACCGTACCCACTAGGCCATGTCCTCAAGTGTCACGTCTACATGTTCTTTGAATACCCCTAGGGATGGTGACACCACCACTTTCATGGGCAGCCTGTTCCAGTGCAGGACCACTGTTTCAGTGAAGAAGTTTTTCCCTAATATCTAATCTAAACCTTCCGTGATACAACTTGAGGCCATTTCCTCTTGTCCTATCACTAGTTATCCAGGAGAACAGACTAGCACCAGTACTCAAATTTATGTTTAGTTTTATTCTCTATTTACAAGAAAAAGAATTAAAATAGTTGATAAGCATGTTGTATTTCTGAACAGAGCAAAGATTAACTTGCCTTGAAAATAGTGAACAAGAGAGAGCTTAGTGCACCTATAGTAATTTGCAATGTGACATTTGCTTGTATAAATGGAAGATTGACAGGCTGGAGAGCATGGAGTTCAACAAGACCGGGTAAAAAGGCCTGCACCTG
>NW_010275005.1:0-334 GCF_000690775.1 Eurypyga helias | reverse complement strand
TCCAAGGCCAGGCTGGATGAGGCTTGGAGCAACCTGGTCTAGTGGAAGGTGTCCCTGCCCATGGCAGGGGGTGGGATTGGGTGGGCTTTAAGGTCCCTTCCAACCCAAACTGTTCTGTGATTCTATGTTGATCTGAGCTGTTGTTTGGTTGATACACATCCATTTCAGTGGGGATTCTGGGAAATCCCTTCAAAATATCGTGACTTATGCAAGGTACCTTTCTTTTCTGTAGGCAAGAAAAGTGACATGCAGTCACAGGGAGCTCCAACAGTTACCAGAAAGAAAGCATGCAGGTACTTGAAGAAGACAAATTAAAAATAAAATAAAATAAAAT
>NW_010275004.1:0-1000 GCF_000690775.1 Eurypyga helias | reverse complement strand
TGATACAAGCCAAGATGCCATTGGGAGCATGTGTAGCTGTGGGAGCCCTCAGCCCAGGGAGGCAGGAAAAGTGAAAACCCCGCGAGGTTTTGTCTCTGTCCCTGTGTGAGCAGCACATCAGCCCCACAGGCTGAGCATCCGGGGCCCGGCATGGCTGGGAAAGGCCTGTGGGTCAGCAGAGTTTGGGTTGGGTGTGTTAGCCTGTGCATCGGGCGGCTCTTCCAGCCCCCCTCCCCTCCCACCAGGCTCCTTCACGTCACCCTTTCCCCAGCAGTGGGTCCCAAACGCTCCTTGTGTCCGTGAGCAACGTCGGGGTCCGTGTGAGCGTACGTACGTTGGAGGCGGTGCGGAAGCACGCATGTCGCTGTCTTCCTGTCGTGTCTGTGCAGAGCTGGCTTGGGAGAAGGGAATCAGAATCATGGAATCACAGAACGGTTTGGGTTGGAAGGGACCTTAAAGACCATCCAGTTCCAACCCCCCTGCCATGGGCAGGGACACCTTGCACTAGACCAGGTTGCTCCAAGCCTCATCCAGCCTGGCCTTGGACACTTCCAGGGATGGGGCATCCACAGCTTCTCTGGGCAACCTGTCCCAGTGCCTCCCCACCCTCTGCGGGAAGAATTTCTTCCTGATATTTAATCTAAACCTCCCTGATTGCAATTTGTACCCATTACCCCTTGTCCTGTCACTACAGGCCCTTGTAAAAAGTCCCCCCCAGCTTCCTTGCAGGCCCCCGACAAGGGATGTGTTGCTTTTGGGAGCAGCTGGGATTGCCGCCCTTCTCCTGTCTGACATGGGTCACCCGCCGTCCCACGGAGCAGAAAGACTCCTGGGTGGGCTGCACTACCAAATCCTCTGGTCCAGGTTCCCTGGGGACAGGGACAGATTTCCTGCGGCTCGCTCCGTCTTCTCCCTTCTCCTGTATCCTCAACCATCCGTCCTGTGGATGGGACAGCCAGGGTGCTACCATGTTAGAGTGGCTCTTGGGGGGGGTGGCGGG
>NW_010275003.1:4301-7291 GCF_000690775.1 Eurypyga helias | reverse complement strand
TCCTGGCTGAATCCAGCACATGTGCCCTGTTCTCATTTAAAAAGTCTAAAAATTGCACCAGTTAACAGAAGCTTGGTTAGTTCAGTGATGTACTTTGTACTGGAAGAGTTCAGAAAACCAACCATATTAGTTTTACTGAGGATGCTCAAGAGCAGAGTATGCAAAGTGTAATGTAAAAGCAAGCTGTTAGTTTTGGTGAGGTAAAAACAGTGAAAAAAGTCCAGCCCCATCCAACTTTCCTATTTTCAGTTGTATATGGGCAGACAGTAAATCCTGGGCATTATGAAAAGTAAAGAAGAAGAAACTTCCAGTGTTTTCCACCTGTACAGAAGGTATGGGAAGAAATGGTCGAAGTGTGGTCAATGCAGTAAACTCCACCATCTGATTATCTCTTGGAGTCACAAAACGAGCTGTCATTAAACATGTGCTCAGTTTCAGCTTTATGCCACTTCAGATGAGGATGGTAAAGCTGTTACTGACCTGTGCTGTCTACTCACACCCTTTTTACTCAGGGGCCATACCACATTAACAATGACAACTGGAGAGGCGGTGAGTTTAGTCCTGGGACACCTCGGTTCCCTGTCTCATCTGGTAATGTAAACTGGTGTTCACTTCAGCTTATGTTATTACAAGAAGTCATTAATTCACACAGCTGAAATGATTACAGCCCATTTAACTGGAGGAAGGAGGGGACAGGGCACCTATAGTGTAAATGACCTACTGCTGCGGTGTTGAGAACAACTGCCTTTTTCTGATATGAATTAGAATCGTAGAATTGTAGAATCACAGAATGGTTTGGGTTGGAAGGGATCTTAAGGATCATCTAGTTCCAACCCCCCTGCCATGGGCAGGGACACCTTGCACTAGACCAGGCTGCTCAAAGCCACATCCAGCCTGGCCTTGAACACTTCCAGGGATGGAGCATCCACAGCTTCTCTGGGTAACCTGTTCCAGTGCCTCACCACCCTCTCCGGGAAGAACTTCCTGTTACCTAATCTAACCCTCCCCACTTTCAATTTAAACTCGTTCCCCCTTGTCCTGACACTACAGGCCCTTGTAAAAAGTCCCCTCCCAGCTTCCTTGTAGGCCCCTTCAGGTACTGGAAGCCCCCTTCAGGTACTGGATAATTGGATATTAAAAAGATAATCCCATAAAACTGGAGAACCAAACATATTTTGCACATACACATTTTTTTATGCACTTAAATTCACCATTTTTTTAATAAAAGGCACCTGAAAAATAGATATAGATACAAGAGTATGCATAAAACTAGCAGACAAAACAATGCATTTACCACTGTCTCCAAAATCAGCCAATGCCAGAAATAAGTATATATAGATAATCCTTCTCTGAGCTTCTGGATATCCATTTATGCCCTTGTTCTCTGTCTTGGACTCCAGCAATCATTCATTTATACAATCATAGAATTCAGGGACTTTCTGGAGTGGATGTTCAATTTAGGCCATTATATTTAGTATCCATTGATGGATTTATCACCTATCAATGTCTAGCCTTTTTAAAACCCATTTATCGTTTTGGCCTCCAGAACATCTTGTAGGAACAAGTTACATAAAGTAATTACGTAGCATTTCATTGATTACAGCTGGGGAATTAATTTCTTGATTTTCCTGACATTACTCAGAAATCACAAAAAAGCTGAGATTATTGGTTGTAGTTTTGAGATGGATGCTCCTTTTCAATTAAACAAACAATTTGGAACAACAGACTTCACAATGACAGGCTCACAAACTGTTGTAACATACAATCAGTAAGTAACAAGAGGAGCGAGGACACGAGTGTCTGAGGACTACAGACACCAAATATGGGGGATGATCGGTTTATGTTTGTGCTTGTGTATACAAATAGAATTACCAGTGGTGAGGAGACTTTAGAAAGGGAAATTGAGTATCAGGAAGGACTGTTTAAAAAAGAGATTACTGTATTTGGTGACAAGGCTGTCATTTGTAAGACAGCTTTCAAATCTCGCAACGGTAACATTCTGGCATTAACAAACATGAATTAACTTAATGATCATTAGGTTTCTATTGTAATTTTCTCTATGCTTCTTTTTCTATGCTATTGTATACATGCAATAAATGTATATATACAATAAAATAAAAGTAACTTCAAGGGTGTGCAGGACTGAATGCATATTTCCAGTCTGCAAGGAATGCAACCTCCCTCCCTCCCTCCCTCTCTCTCTCTCCCTCCCTCCCCTCTTTTTTGCCTGCCTGCCTTCTTTTCCTTTATGACCATTCTACAGAAGCACATTTGTTAACAATGAGTTAGAGACATAGTTTTTTTATGTTCCTAGTTTCTTTGCAGTAGTTTTCCATTTACTTGCTGAACTGTCTGTTCTTGTTCATTGCGAGAGAGGTAAACTACAAGCCACAGTTTGTAGCAATCTAACCACAGAAACTAAAGAAAAAGAAAGAAAACATGTTATTTGTTTAACTGTTTTGCATTTGAACAAACAGATTTCATGAACAAGACTTCCTCAGATAGAACATGTAATTTTCCTGACGACTTAAAATATTAGAATCCCATTGAAAAGACAAAATGGATAGGTGTTAAACTATGATTAAGCTTATAAAAGGATAGTAGTTTTCCCTGGCAGTATTCTTTATTAGAGGAGGGACTGCTGCACCAGAAAACATGGTCACATCAGGCCCTTGGCATCTCCTTGGGAGATTTAGGATTGATTGTCTGGAATTTCTCTGAGGCAGTAGGTTTTCAAAGATCTTTGTATGTCAGAATTATGGAAATCTTGGCTGACACTAATAATCAGTCAAGGTCTCTGAACTTCCCCTTATTTTTAGACAAGCTGAAAGTAGAACCTTTTGTGTAACTCCTAATTTTCAAATGAGGCCCCAGAAAAAAGCTTTCTGCTCCAATAGGGATAAGTTTTGCATAAGGAATTTTTATAAATCTTGACTGTTTTTCACACAGGCCTGTACAGTTCACTGATAAATGGCAGCAAGTAGTGACAT
>NW_010275003.1:0-4265 GCF_000690775.1 Eurypyga helias | reverse complement strand
ACTTATATAATATTAATGATCTAATATATTTATATAATAATCTAAAAATCTTCCACAATAAAAATATGCAAATTGTTATAATTTTGTTAAAAGACTGCTTCAGCTATGTGGACTGTGGTTTTTTTAGCCTCAGTTTTTTTGCTGTGATCTGAACAGGCTGAGTGTACCATTTTTCTAGCATTCATTTCAGCAATGGACTTCAGTACAGCTTGTATTCATAATTTGCACTTAGAAATTTTGGGAAACATCAGTGTCAGTGGATTACAGAAACTATTCAGTATTGCCACTAAAACTAAAGTTCAGCTGAGTTTCCTTTAGAAAATTTTATTTCTGGGGTTAAATATGTCCAGTGTTTCAAATCCCATCAAGCTGAAAACAGGTATTTAAATTGTCATGTAGCTTTTTTGTGTTTAGCACAATTACAGCAATCAAAGCGTTGGAAGCAGCAGCAGCAGTATGACTTCCTTTGGAGCTGTAACTCAGATGACATATCTGAGCAAAGTGGAAGACTGCAGAGTCTTACAATAAAACTACCAGGGATTTTTTTTCTTTTATGTGAGTTGTTTTCTCCCCAATATTTTCTGTATTTCTAGTATTTCACAAAGAAATGTCTCTTTTCACTAGGACTGCAAATGGCATTATGTACTACACCTCTGTAGGTTATTAGATTGTTCTTTTTAGGTGTTCTTTTTAGATGTTTGAAACTTAAAAATCACTTCGCAATTATCTTTTGTTACTGTTGGGGTCTCTAATCCTTTGGGCTCCTCAGTAGTCAGTGGAGAGAGTGATTCTGAACACTGACTCTAACTCTTTTGAGAATCAGTGAGGTCCTGATTCATCTCACATGTCTTTAAGCTCTTAGCAGATGCTAGTGGTAGGATCTTAGTGGCATAGAGACAATGGAAAGAGATGGGTATTGCCAGAGGGCAGCTAAGAATCTGGTCATGTCCATTGCTCTACAAACTGCATCAGAGTGCAAGGTTTTTATTTTCCAATTTTCAGTGTTCCAGTGCTTTTGGGGTAAATCTCTAAAGCCAAAGTCTTTGCCTACTCTTTCTCCACTAGGCCATCTGTATTATGTATTTGATGTGTTGATTTAAAGCAAAATTAAGTCCCGCTTCGGCAAGCATGCATACTGAATTTTCATCAGTATTTTGCATCTATTACATCCTACTGAAATCAGTATAAGGTACCTAGAGCTTTGAGAATCATGGTTTTGTATGAGTGATTTCATTGACTTTAATGCAGTTGTTATACAGAGCAGTATTTGCACAGTCATGTCAAAGTCTACGTCCTTCATGCTTTGTGAATTCTTACAAGTGCCGGCTAGAGAGAACTGTCTTCAGCTGACCTATGCATTTTAACAAGTTGAAGGCTGCAGTGCAGTACAGTAAATTCAGATCTTCAAGCTTATTCCCTCACAATTTTGCTTCCCCTTCCTAGGTTTCCCTTTCTTTCCTATGCTTGCTGTAGAGCTTTGAAAAGAGGGTCTTTGAGGCATGACAAGAGTGAAGAGGAAAGCTAGAAATGTGGCATATAGAGGACGGAAACTGAGTTTCTTCATGTTTAATGTATGTGAACTGATAGCACATAGTTGCAACCCTTCTTTGGCATAGATGTACTTTGATGTACTTTGATTTCTACCCTGAGATTTAGTTTGGTATTCAGAGTGAGTATTTTGCAGTTTGAGGTCTTTTTCCTCTGACAGTTATTTTAATTCTTCCATAGAAAAGAATAAAATATTTTTAAGTCTTGTCTCAGAGCGTTGAAACAATGTACAAAACTCAACAGTCACAATAAGAGTGTGCATTCTCTTTTATAGATGCTTGTTATCTTCATTTTCATAGCTGAAGAGGGCCAGGATGGGTACCTGGCCCAGAGGCCATCTGACATGGACTGTGACCATTTATACTTCCTTCTCCAGAACAGATCAATAATGCCCATTCTACACAGTGCTTGGCCTTTTGTCTCCTCTGGGCCTGTGGCATTCCCATGTCCTTCAGGCACAATTATTTCTCTGTGTTTTTTTCAGTTCTGAGTATCCAAAATAATGTGAGGGTTGTGTTACAGCTCACCAGAACGATAGTTTTATGGTCTCATGCTGAGGTTGCATGCTCTCAGGTTTGATACCAGGGCGAGTGAGGTTATCCAAGGCTGCAGAGACTTCTGTGATGTTAGAGTATTGTATAGAATGGAGGGAGCCATGCTTGGCTCTTGTTTTAAGAACTAACTGAAGAAGTCCAAACCAGAACCATGCAGCCATCTAGCAAGTAAGCAGACTGGGTGTAGCAATCAGTCTTGCAGATGCTTCTTGGCTTTCATTTCTTTAACAGAGTAACAAGTACCAGATGATGCCAGAGAATCAGTTTTCCTCAGGTAAAAAGTTTTTAACAAGTTCTTTCATAACACAAGGGCAAAAAGGATACAAAACTTAGTACAACAGTACAAATACAAAAGTACAATACTTAGATGCAGAAAATAAAAAATGCCGGGTTCTTAATGCTCAGTATTCTGAAAGAGTGAGTAGAGAGGACAGAAAACTAGGATAAGGTAGAGCAGGGTGCACATTATATGGTACAAGCAAGTATGATTAAGACTAGTGGGGTAAAATGAAGAAAGAGAGAACTTATGGCCAACAATGAATGTAGATTCTGCGAAAGAGTTTGTGTGGTAGCAGGGAAATGCCTTCCAGTGTCTGCAGCTACTGTCAGGCCAGGCTGGACAAAAGGCTAGAAAATAATTCTTCATTGGCAGGGACAAGAGTGTGGTGCAGTATATACTTGTTTTACTCTCTTGTAAGACAAGAAAGACAAAATTTAATCACAACTGTAAAACTGTCACTCAGCTATGTTGGGTTTTTTCCTCAAATTTGTCTTTTGTCTACACAAGGTTCCTTGACCTTTCCAGCTTATTTTGGTGCAGAACTGTTGTATGGGTTTCCTTTTCTCAGGACAGTTGGCAAAACACTAGCACGTTCTTTCACAGTAACCATTTGTTCCTATGGGTAGGAATGGGCATTTATCTTCATAGGATCATATAACAGTTTAGGTTGGAAGGGACCTTAAAGAGCATCTACTTCCAACCCCCCTGCCATGGGCAGGGACACCTTCCACTAGACCAGGTTGCTCAAAGCCTCATCCAGCCTGGCCTTGAACACTTCCAGGGATGGGGCATCCACAGCTTCTCTGGGCAACCTGTTCCAGTGCCTCACCACCCTCTCCGGGAAGAACTTGTCTTGATGTCGAACTTATTTTAGATATTTACAATGTAGTTATCCAGCTGAGACACAGAAGGTTATACTTAGTGGGGAGAAGCAGGCACCTTCTGCAAATTCTTTCTTTGCTAGTTGTGACATAGTTTGTTTTATATTTTTATATGCCTAGGTGCACAACATGCTATTTCACATTTAAATTGCAGAATTTCAGGATTTTTCATACATACTTTCCACAATCAGTCATTTTCATTTAATCTTCATCTCATCCTTTGAATAGTTGCTTGAGACGTCATACTTTAAGTGCTGTGCATTACTTTGTCATTAATGCCACCTGGTGTATATAATCTATGTGGTGACATTTTATTAATTGTGCAGTACCCAGAGTGTATATAAATCATTTCCTCTTCTCAGTCATAAACTTTACAGGAAAGTTCGACTCAGGAAAGAGAGATGTATACACTAGTGGGCTTACTTTCAAAAGGTGCTTTACTACAGACACTGGTAGTAGGAGTTGGCAGTACATTTGCCGTGCTCCTTTCTTTATTTCTGGCCTCCATTTCCCTCTGTAGGATCCTAGATACTCAGAAGAGGAACTGGAACGCTAGTTAGTGAAAGCTAATTACACCTGGTTCCCACCCTCATGCTCTCCTTATCTGCATACATTTTTGACCTCCATTCTGTTCTTCTGTTGGCTCAGAAGTATCATCTTGGATATCTTCTCAGATTTTTACTATCTTCTAAGCCACTTCTTTTTTACTGATAAACTACCTCCTACTGACTATTCATGGTGGTTTGCAAGAGAATTATCACTATTTTACTCCCTCCATTTCATCCCTTGCCCAGTGTAAAATTTTCCAATACTGCATAGCTTAGAAGCCAGCACCAATAGATCCATTCACAGATCCTTAATTTCTTTTTTCTTTCTTCTCTATCAAGGGTTCAGCAACCTTTGTTCTGTGCTGGCTGTCCTTAGTCAAGGCTGATAAACTTTCACTGTTCAGACCTGCTATCCATTTAGTTGCTGTCACTCAGTCATAGAATCATAGAATCA
>NW_010275002.1:0-6439 GCF_000690775.1 Eurypyga helias | reverse complement strand
TTTTTTTTTTTCCCCAAGGTTTGGAATTTGCTCATCTCCTAGTAGATTTTCTTAGACACACTGAGTGTAATGGCCCTTCACAAAACATCCTAGAGCTATGTAATCTTTCTAAGAAAAAAATGTACCTCTATTGAAAATCTCAGCTGTTTTGATTTAAACCAACTAGTTCTGGGTCTGCCTGTATAACATCAACATCAAAAAAGTCTTAAAATTATTAGGAAAGCTATGAGCAGCTAATAAAAGATCTTAAACTAGGGAGTATCGGGCAACATTAATTACAGGAAGTGCTGGAATATTTATAGACACATACACACATATTTGTAGAACAACCTCTAAGCTTTCAATTTTCCTGGATTAATCTCAGTGAAGGGACCATTTCAAGTGATAGCGTAAATATTTTGGCTCAGTATGTTTATAAGCAACCCACGTATTTCCTTGAAAAGATGGAGTCTGGCACATAGTTGGGCTTATGGCTGACTGTACATCTTATTCTTTAGAAAGTATATTTTGCTATAAATGGGTTCTTTATTTGTTTGGAAGAAACTGTATTTTGACTTCATGATTTTTTGAAAGATAAGGCTGAAACAATTGTTTACAGCCATGTTTTATTGTGTGCTAACCCTTCAAATAGTGTGTAATCCAAAAATTGCTGAATGTGTCTTTGGTTCAGAAAAAAATTATCTTCTACTACTACCAACAATGTGACACTTTGGGAAGGCAGGGGTTTTTTTTGTTTGTTTGTTTGTTTTATAGCAGAAGTCAGAGAAACCCCACTAGAAGAAAATTTGTCTTGCTTTTTAGTTTTGAGCATTAGAATCTTTCGACTGACCTAACAATTATCCAGAATAATGTATATGGATGAATAAGGTCAAAACACATTCAAAATGGCTGTAATTTCCCATTCAGCCATAAAAGTTGCACCTACAGTATGGTGTATGGTATGAAAACACAAATCACTGGTTATGGAAAGCCAGGGTTATTGTGCTTATATTGGGTGGTTAATAGAAAGGACTTTTACAAGCAGAGCTCTTATTCACAGAAATTACCTGTATTTTTCCAATTATAATGGAGCTGGAGAACTGTTGTTTTAAACATTAAAGCTTATTATACATTCCTGACACCGTGGGTTACAGAGAAAAGAGCCTGCTTTCCTTCTACATTCCCTTTGCCTTTGGGTATAAATGAAATAATGTTACTCACAAACACTTAGATCTTGATTACAATGCCCAGCCTGGAAACTCTTACACAAACACAGGCAGAAGGAAAGGGGCCATGTTCATCCATCAGGTTGCAGGTAAGGACTATATTCCCTGCTCCTGTGCTATGTTATAGGGCATCCTGTTAGTTATACATCAGGGACTGTACTCCAGGAACAAACACTGCTGTGTAGGCAAATCTTCAGGCAAATAAATACTCAGAAGTATGACACTTACTGAGGTGTTACCAAGAACTGATCACATTGGACAGGAAATTGAGGAATAGGAAAAAATATCCATTAGTAAAGTGCCAGCTTCTTGAATGGTCTTAACTACTGCACTGAACTTTGTGAAAGTACTCCTTTATACCAGCTGAAATCTTGGACCATGAGTTTTTAGAATAGACATCAGTTTCTCTAAATTGTTTGTCAAGAGGAAACACAACACTATATTCACTGTTACTCAGCCAGCAACTGTATTTATCATGATACTCCAACTACGTCCTGCTGCTGTTAGGCATCATCTTAATGTTTGTTTTTACCTAAGAAAAATAAGATTGATGTCATCTTTGAAACTCTGTTACTCATATTTCCTTGGAAGGCACACAGATGCTGAGGTCAACCAAAAAGTCCTTGGATCTTTTGAGGCTTGATTCTTACCTTGCTTATATATGCACTCAAAGGAGTGACCACAGCAGGTTGGCCTTCCGTTCCCAGGTGCTCTGGATATTCTGGCACCTTGAACACCTGCAAAGCCACTTTATAATCCTTCTTAAAACTGGCCTTTGTCATGATGCACACAAAGGTCGACTGTAGTTATATTCTTTATGTGCTAACATTCCATCATATTAATTAATGAGTCTTTTGCTACTCTGTATTCTCCTGTCCATCTACTGATTCCGGCTTTACATTTTTTATTGTATGCTTGTAATTGTCTTTACCGCACTTATCATGCTGAGGTCATGGTCCATGACTATGTTTCCTATCTCAATAACTTAAAGAGATCTAGCATTGGTGTCAGAACTACTGTGAGGGTTTGGGTAACTTACTGTACTGGAAAGTTTGAAGAAGAGAAGTAGTCATTCTACCCATTAGGTAGACTGTTTATGCTGGGGGTAGGATTCACCTCATTCTAGGACAGAACTCTATACTAAAAAAGATGAATCGCTCTAAAATGTGTGGTTTGGTTTTTTTTTCTCTTCTGAATATGAAAATATCCAGATGTTTAAAATTTGGGAAGATGTATGTTACCTAAATGCCTCTGGTATCTGCTGTGTATTGCCATCATTTATTATATAAAGAGTCAAATCTGTCAGGTCCAGAAAACAAGTATAAATAAAGAAATAAATAGATCCATCTCTGATCTCTGAAACCTGCTGGAAAGTTTAAGTCAGGCACTTATATCAGTGGTTTGAATGCAACCTCTATGCATTATAGTAACAGAAACTGTAAGTGATAGCAATAACACTAGAAAGCTTTTATCAAATGAAGGAAGGGTTTTGGATCAGCTCCCAGCAGCTATGGTTTCATTTCTCAGAAACCAGCAACTGGTTATCTGCAGTACCTTTGCTTGCTGTTCCAGAAGAGTCCTCCTGGCCTGAAAGGCTGGTGGGAACTGCTTCCAAGGCATGATCAGTCCTCTAGGTTAAGACAGTCTCACACAGGTGTACATGGGTAGTGATTAGTCCTTTCATTGAAATATTGTGATTTGAAATAGGAGTTGTTAATGTTGGTTGACAGTATCTTGGCAGAGAGGAGACAGGCAGATCCTTTCTCCTCCCTCAGTAGTTTTTATATCTGCTGTTTTATTAAAACAGCTCATCATATTTGTAAGCTTCAATGCACAATTCTTCTTAACATACTCCCACATAAGGATCCATTGAACAACTTGCATTGTCTCAGCCACTTTTGAGGATAAACATTTCTTCAGCAGTACTCATGAACCTACAATCACTATAGTTTCAAAGATAATAAATGTCACCTTCTTCAACCCATTACAACAGAAGGCATTTTCTGTGCTATTTGGGAAGACAGAAGTCGAGAGGAATAACATTGCCCTTAAAAAGATTGACAAAATGGTAGGGTAGTATGCTAGGACCTTGTCTCAGGAGTATGGTAAAAATTGTGAATTCATTCCTGGAGGTGAGAAGTTGGAGTTAAATACATGTTAGATGAAAAATGATCAATCAGGCACTAATCACACTAATAGCTTTTAAAATGAAGGAATCCCTTTTCTCTGGGCTTCTTAAGCTTTATTTCTTTTCATAATACTTAAGCACAGGCAACCTTTCTCTAAACCAGACAAGATTATTGAAGAATTTTTGTGAATAACACAGTGAGAATTTACTAAATAAAGATTGTATAGAGAACAATTTCCTGAAGTGTCTTCTTCCCTTAAGTTTATTCCTACTTTAAAATAGAATTCAAGGGTGACTTAGACTTTTGGGAGCCTTGCATCTCTAATAATTTGTGGGACTAAGGCTCCTCCATCCCTTAAAGTCTATTGCATTCCAGCTGCCTTAGGTGGCTCTAAAATGATTTGCTTGGATACAAAAAGCAGTATAGTAGGTTTGCATGGCAGTTTGCCCGGACTAATATAGCTACTTCTGGCTGTGTTAATTAGTCACAGTGGAGCTCCACAATAAAGCTTGTTTGTTCAGCACTTACGTACCTACGTGCTGCGCTGCTTTATGTCATATAGGTATAGTCTTGGGTGCTTCTAAAATTGTAATCTCTTGTCTAAGGGAAAATTAATGTAAAAATATCCATGTAGATTCCATGTTTGCTGCTTGTTGGTTTCCAGATCAGATAGTCTCCGTCTGGGCCAGACCTCCCTTGCAATATGTCACTCGGTCAGCAGAGAAGCTTCAACAGGACTAGGTGTGAGTTGAAGCACTTTTTAGCCCTTGTTAAGATGTAAGCCATAATCTCCATCTCTGTCCTACATTGCTCTGTTGACATTGCAGAACTAACTCAAATGAAGCAGAACTTAAACTTACTTAGAAGCAAGAATGCCATAAGTAAATGATTCCCAGTAGAATCCATAGGAAAAGGGCTCACCAGGTCTCATGTCTATGTAATAATTTGAGGAATATCTGTAGGCTTCCTTCAGGGCTGAATTCACCGTCCAATTTAGAAGTAGAGTTGCAAGTACAGCAGGAAGTTGTAAAGACCAGAGTACATCCAATTTATTCTAGTTAGCTCTGCTTGGGATAGAACTATTAGGAGTTCAGCTTCTGCTCTACTGGAGTTATGATCAGACACAAACTCAGAGAAGCAATAAATGACCCAAATAGTTCACTCCTTTTTGCAGCTTTCTAAAGAAGCTTATTCTGCTGTCTTTCCCATACTCATTAAGCTAGGAATGATAACAGGGAAAATTCTTAAGAAGTAAATATGTTGAGAAAAAGAAGGAATTTTCTATTTCGCCCCTTGCTGGTTTGGAATGATAATTCCATGTTTCTTTTCTCTGTGAATGTAGCACTGGTGAAAGGTGCCAGACTGACATCTCTGAGAATGAATAGTTCCTCTTATGCACAGTTGGAGTCTAAGCACATCAGAGGTTCTAGGATAATAAACATGCCTAATCCCAAAATGCAAATTCCTAAAAAATGCTGTTGGCAAATGTAAATTATTTTCCCTGTGATGGAACTCTAAGTCAGAGAGATAGGAGATAAAGAAACACAGAGACATGCCTGGTACTTCTGAACCTATCACCAGGAAAGGCCTCTCTGCCAGGATAATAAGGGAAATGTCCTGCTTTCTTGTTTTGATTGTGCCCACCAATTTCACATCAAATGTCAGAGCCTTTGACCACTCTGCAGTTGTCCCATGCACTGCAAAAAGCTGCAAACCCAAAACTACTCATGAAAAGCAGCAGTTCAGATTTCTAAAAATAACTGGCATCTTTGCACGCCAGGGCTGAGAGGTCTAAAGGAATGTGCCAATTAATTGACTAGGGAACTTAAAAATGGAAACCTGTCAGATGGATGTGTCTGGACTGTAGATGGTGGGCGAAAGGAGATGGAAAGCAAAGTGTGTGCTGGCATTTCTACCCAATCATGTAGCTTGGAGTAGGCACTCTGCACCAGGTGATACTAATGGGGAAGAAGCTATTGCTTCCCATCATCTCTCCTTTGCCAATCTTAACTGACTCATTGCTTTGGAAATTCTTTGCTAACATATTCATTCATTTCTCACAGAAACCAAGTGTTGCAGCTAGAAATAAAACAGACGACGGCTAGTAGCGACGTCTCTATGAAGAATTCATAAAACACATGACTTCACATCTCAAAAACTTAAGAAAAGTTATAATTTATTCCTTTTCCTGTTCTGCAGTATCTCTAATGGTATAGACATACTTCGGTATAAAAACTGCATGACCCAACTGCTTATATTAACAACAGTGTTGAAAAGTGTTCTGTGGTTTTGAGTCTTTCATTCCAGCATGCAAGATATCCAGGACACTGAGCAACCAACCGCACACCCGAAGGAGTAATAAAGGTACGCCTTTGTAACGGCAGGGAATGCCATAGAATCATAGAATTGTTTGGGTTGAAAGGGACCTTAAAGACCATGTAGTTCCAAACCCCCTGCCATGGGCAGGGACACCTTCCACTAGACCAGGTTGCTCCAAGCCACATCCAGCCTGAAAATGAAGCCTGATTTTCTTTGTATCTGTACCCTTAATATTCCTCCTGTGCAGCTCACAGGCTTCTAACTCCTTTCTGATTCCTCTACAGGCTTTATGGGTGTATAGGATGCCCATCCACTGGCTTTTCAAAATTATGAATGCTGGGACATGAGGGCAGTTCAGATGCTGAGCAGCTCTTACACAGTGGGTAAAAAACTGGCATTTAGGTGCCTTACATCGAGGTGGTGCAAACACTTTGAGCTTCTTCCCTCTCTCTAAACATCAGTTTTCATCAAATACTTATGAACTTTTTCCTTGAACCACCCATCTTTCAGTAAAATTAAGCTGCTTTTGCATATTAGTCTTAGAAGTTATTTTGAGCAGGTGACAGTATGATTTGTTTGTTTGTTTTTAATGTTAAACACTCGCACAGGCCAAGACCATCTTTGGTGCTCATACATTGTCTTTCTGTCCAGAAAATCTCCAGCAAAACTGTTTTTCCTTTTAAAACTGACTTTTAAGAGAAGCACTTTACAAAATATTTCTATTTCAGATGGACAATTTTGATATTGCCTCCAAAACAAGTGGGCCTTCTACGATGGGGTCACGAC
>NW_010275001.1:0-3769 GCF_000690775.1 Eurypyga helias | reverse complement strand
GCGCGGCGGGCGGCTGCTGCGGGCCGGGCTGGGGGAACGGGCAATGAGAGCACGCCCGCTCTGGAGGCGGCAGTCGGTGTCTCAGGTGCAAGGAGGGAGGCGGCCTTCACTGTCCCAGCGTGGAGCAGAGCTGTAGTAGCACAGTAGCGGTGCTGCTCAGCATTTACTGCAGGTCTCCGCGTGACTGGTCCCGCTGCGACACGGTAACTCCCCCTGAAAGCCATACCCTCCCCTTCAAAGAGTTTGCTTACAAATCCAGGGCTTTGCCATCGCATTCCAGTTCGTTCTGAAGTGAGCCAGAAAATCTACGGGATAGTCAAGAACTTACATGCCTGTCTGTTCGGATAGCCAGACACAAAGCTCGACAAAGACAGTATCTCGGGTCTCTGTGTATCTCAAGGGCACAGTCAGGGAGGATGGAAAAGGAGCTGCCCTTCAGTTCAGGCCTTTTTCAAAGGGAACTGCCAGATCCGTTGGGAATCCAGACCGAGGAGTCTCTAGTCACTGGTTAAAGAGAATACATCTGCCTTGTGGCCTGGAGGTTCTCAGGGTTTGGATGTGCAGGAGGTTGTGGTTCAGGGGGTTGATGTACACGTTACATTCTCTAGAATGATGCCTGTGTGAGGGAAAACCATCCTGTCTGCGTCGTTTCCTTCTGAGCCCCAGGGACGCTTCACTCATGCTGCTGTGGTTTGGTCCCTTGCGCAGATTGGCGCCTACCTGGACACAGAACTTCTGCTCCTTAGTGGTGTTTTGATCATTGTAGTAAAACATCTTTATAAAGACCAAGCACCGTTTAGACCCTTGGAAGTTAATTCTGCAAGATTTGTAGCAGCTGTGACTGAAACATTTGACATGTATTCAATCCAGGTGCTGTTTTAAGCATGTGGAAACAAGACTTTGGTTGTTTTCCATGGGAACTGGATTGCAGAATAAGGAGCATTTTCTGGAATTTTTCACAGTTTGGATTTGAACCACAGGCGTGTAATCCTACAGGATGACAGCATGAGGATGCAGGGAGTTTGCATGGTAAGTCATTTATATCCGGTACAGGCTTTTTATGCTTATTTTAAGGAGGACCTTACATGTGAAACCAAATGAATGTTCTCCAGAGCACTGGAGACTGTTTTGTGGTCTGTACCCAGCTGAGGAGCGGGTTGGCTCCCGCTGCGTCTGCCATTGGGTGTAAAAGGATGATGAAAACTCTTGCTTGCTTTGGGTGTCCGATGCCGAGTCCTGCGATGTTCTGCTGCTGTTGTTGCAATAGGCACTTCCGACCTGTAAGGAGCTAAGGAGAGAAAGGTCTTCCCAAAACAAACAGCTAAATGTAAACAGATTCTCCTTTTGCCGTCAGTTTGAACAGTGGATTTGGTCTATAATCCTGGGGCCCTGGGTTAATGTGAACCTCACTTGCAGTCTGTGGCCTGTGAAGGGTACACCCCGAATCTTCCCTGAATGGGGGTCTGAGGCCTTGCAAAAGAGAGAGAACACATCCAGGTATCCTTTCCTACTTCTGTCCCTCAGTCTCACGGTTACAGTGCAACTCAGGGGGAAGGAGTTACCCTCAGTGGACCAGGTCTCGCTCGGTTAAGGCTGCTAGCCCTGTTGGCTGTGGCCATTTCCCTCCGTTTTGCCATAATTGTAGCTCTCCAGACGCAACCTGCGCTGTACCACCACAAAGCCTGTTTGTACTGAGAATGCAGGTAGGCGAGTTCTCAGATCTGTGGTTAGAAAAGGTTTTGCTCCGTCCAAAGCACCAAGTGTTTAAAATGCTGTTTCTCTGGTTTGCGGCCGTTGTCCTAACGCAGTCAGAGGTGGCTCGTACGGTAGTTTCCCTTCTGTCAGCTCTTCCACGCCTTCCCAGATCTCACTTCTTTAAAAGGGGGATTTTTTCTTTGTCACTTGACATTCCTTTTAGGGAAGTATCTGTCCCCTCATGAGGAAGTACTGCATTGAATTTGTGCTTTTAGATTTTTCTTTCAAAAACCTCATGTAATACCGATACCACTACAGTTACAGTAAGCAGCAGCTTTCCTCAGAGCAGGAGCGGTGTTTGTCCCTGCAAACCGTGAGCAGTGCCCCTTCCAGCTGAGTCAGGCACTGCCAGCTGGAGGGAGGAGGCAGAAAGCGAGAGGGCAGGCATCCTCACCATCATGTGATGCTGGCACTGGCTTGGATTTTGCTTCCCTATGTTTCAATAATTTGTTTGATTTTCAGGCAAATATTTAATCTCTTTTTTTTTTTTTTTAGTATTTTTTTTCTTCCTTCCTGTGAAACGGGGCTAAACCTTCCGCACTGCGCCGGGTGCTGTCATGGGAGTGGCTCCGTGTTTGCGGTGGCGACATGGGCACGTCGGTACCTGTGGTGAAGGGCAAACCTGTGCATATTTCAAAACCAAAAGATTTGGTGAAAAGGACAGCTCAGGGGATGAAGATGTGGAGGGAAGAGACCAGAGTTTTAGCGGTGATAAAAGACATTTAAGATGCTTTCAATATCTGGCCTGAGCTGTAGAGAATCTGTGTTTCAGAGGCAACTGAGCCCGGGGAAAGAGCTGTTGAACTCATCCCTTCAGTTTGCTGCACAGGGGAAAGCAGCACCCACCTTGCCTTCCTCTTCCTTCCTTTAGTGTTTAAGTTTAGTGTTTCTACGAGGCATGCAAGTTTTCTTCTTTTTTGCAATATATTTTAAAAAGACCTTTCACTCTTTTTACAACGTTCCCATTCTGTGCCACTATCCTGGAGCTCTTGGTTTTTTTCCTTTAGCACTCAAGGGTGGCTCTTCCCAGTGGGGATTTAAGAGTTTGCAGGGGTCACTGCAGCTCTGGCCCCCCCCATCAGCAGAAGGACCTGTTGGAGCGAGGCCAGAGGAGGCCACAAAGATGCTCCAAAGGCTGGAGCCCCTCTGCCGTGGGGACAGGCTGGGAGGGTTGGGGTGTTCAGCCTGGAGAAGGGAAGTTCCGGGGAGACCTTAGAGCACCTTCCAGTGCCTGGGGGGGCTACAAGGATGCTGAGGGGGGACTTTTTACAAGGGCAGGGAGTGACAGGACAAGGGGTAATGAGTTTAAATTGAAAGTGGGGAGGTTTAGCTTGGATGTAGGGAAGAAATTCTTCCCGGAGAGGGTGGGGAGGCACTGGGACAGGTTGCCCAGAGAAGCTGTGGATGCCCCATCCCTGGAAGTGTCCAAGGCCAGGCTGGATGAGGCTGGGAGCAACCTGGGCTATGGAAGGTGTCCCTGCCCATGGCAGGGGGGTTGGAACTGGATGGTCTTTAAGGCCCCTTCTAACCCAAACCGTTCTGTGATTCTATGATGAATTCCAGTTGGAGAGCATTTTCCTGCTGATTTTTCCTTTTTCCTCGACTGTGGGTTCTGTGCAAACACAAACACGCACAGAGTATACATGAATATGTAGACCCACGGGCACACAGTCCCACTGCCTCAACCCTTCCATCTTCCCAGAGCTGAGCTGAAATCTTCTGGCTGCGGCACGATTCAGAGCGGCTCTTGGCGTTGCCGGAGGCGCAGAGCTGACCGTCCGCACCCCTGTGAACGTTCTCGGGGTCCTCCCGGCTTGAGCAGCCCCCGGCCACACCGCCAAGATGCTGCCGGCTGGCAGCGGCCCGGTACCGAGTCTCACGCGCGTCCTGTTGAGGCCGCCCGTGTCCCGCAGCGGTCGCGTTTCGGGAGCACTGGAAAGTGACGCCAAAAAGGGTCTCAGCGAGCGTGTTAAAAATGCATCATCAGCCGAATTAACCCACAGGCTGCGGGGTC
>NW_010275000.1:0-14187 GCF_000690775.1 Eurypyga helias | reverse complement strand
ATGTTCAGATTTTGATCCACCAGTACCCCCAAGTCCTTTTCCTCGGAGCTGCTCTCTATCCACTCTCCACACAGCCTGTACTTGCGCTTGGGATTGCCCCGACCCAGGTGCAGGACCTTGCTCTTGGCCTTGTTGAATTCCATGAGGTTGGCAGTGGCCCACCTCTCCAGCCTGTCCAGGTCCCTCTGGATGGAAATTTCCATTTTCATTACATAGTAGTAGTAATAGTATAATTGCTTTATTTAATTTATTTTCAATTATTAAACTGTTCTTATCTCAACCCATGAATTTTCTTACCTTTTTCCCCGATTGCCACCCCCATCCCACTGGTGGAGTGGAGCAGTGAGTGAGTGGCTGTGTGGTGCTTGGTTGCTGAGTGTTGCTAAACCATGACAATAAAACAACTTCTTGAAGGAAATGCACTCTAGCAGTCAGAAAGTTTTAAAGTTTAGCAGTTGTCTACAGGATTAAGGTACAGGAAAACAAAAATTGCAGCGGTACATTTGCAAGAGTGACAGAGTAAGAACATCCAGTGCATCAAAGCAGACCCAAAGCACAGATGAAATTAAAAGGATGGTACTTGTGTGCCAAGGATTCAGGGTGGCATTCGATGACAAAGTGCTGGTGTTATTATCAGAATCAGGTTCCAAGTTCCTAAGTTCTGTGACAATGTATTCACACAGTCCTAGTACTAATGAGTTTCACTGTAAATAGGAAAATAGTTCTATATTTAGACAGACCAGAAGACTAAAAAATGCAAGAAGCCTTGCCAGAAGTAGTGTATCACTATGTGCCAAAATCAGGATAGATGACTGATGGTCACTCCAAATCTAACCACACAGTATTGAGAGGTACTCTGTCATGAGTGGGCAGGGAGAATGGCCTTTTTTAAACCTTTGGTTTACATGACACAGCAGCAGTATTTCAGTGACAAATGCATGGGGTTATGGGTTCCATGAGGAGTATGCAGCTGTATATGTCTCTGCTGCTGTGGTCTGTGAATTACAGGCAGACTGTACAAACCCCCTGTGGGCAATGGTATCACCCAGGTTGGCAGACCACCAGCAGGCACAGTTCAGCATATACTAGCAAAAGACAGTATCACATGCATGACATTTCCATTAGACAATGCCTACAGGCACTGAGGAATGGCTTACAGGCACCAAGAGAAACAGGAACAATTTCTTGGTCTGGCCAGTTATTAGAGAAACATGCCAATGTTTTTTGAAGGAACAGGATTACTGGCATAACTTGCAAAAACAACAGTACATGGGGAATACTGAGCAAGTGCCAGATGGCAGAAAGCCTTTCCTCTGCTCCAGGAAACATCACGCTCAACAGCTTCTGAAAGTATCCAAGTTTACTGAGCATAGAACTCAAGAAAAGCATTTGGGGCTGTATTACCAAAGGAGAACTGGGGAGGGATGTACCGAGTGCTGTACATGAACAAAAAAATTATGCAACTGGAGAATGCATTATATAGGAACAAAAGGAACTGTTCCTGAATTCACACTATGGGGTTTTTTGCAACCCTGTCTCACAGGTTGATTAAGTGAGGTGAGTGGTAGCAACAGGCTGCAGGAGTGGTTGTTGCCTGAAACCCACTCCCCTATAGCAGCCTGTTACATGTTCAGATGATCAAACAGGGAAAAGATCCTCTGGGTCAGAGCACAGAGGTCTCTGATAGCATCAGAATCTTCATGTATGGGCCACTTCCTTTAAAAAGGTGGCCTGTTCCTATGGCTGCTGTGGGGGTACACAACCAAGGGAAGACTGGATGCAAGGAGAGCAGGAGCTTGGAGAGGGCAACAATAATCAGGATATGGAAGGAATCCAGGAAAAAGATGCTGTCAAAAAAGCTGGGTTAAAGAACAGCTATTCAAACAGTATCATGATAAGCAAAGGAATTTGGTGA
Source organism: Eurypyga helias (assembly GCF_000690775.1). Lineage (NCBI taxonomy): Eukaryota > Metazoa > Chordata > Aves > Eurypygiformes > Eurypygidae > Eurypyga > Eurypyga helias. Next base: position 12,272 of record NW_010275000.1, on the reverse strand, counting down.
GTAGGTCGTAATGGAAACCATAAAGAAGATAGAGAAGATCAAGGAGTGAGCATAGAGTCTGAAAATATTGTTTTCTAACTCTAACTTCTTAAAAAATCCCTGAATGAGCTTATAGAGCCTGATCTCTGTAGAGCTCTTTATAGTAATAATAAAGTACTTAAATACTGGATATAGATTTATAATCTACATTGTGAGGCATACAGATGTAAGACTGTAAAAAATACAAAGCCCCTTGTTCAGATTACAGCTCCATAGGAGGTTTACATTTCTTCTGCTATTAGGTCAACACATATACTGTTTGGAATTCTTAAGTTTTTGAGTGATACACAGAAAACTAGAACAACAGCTGAAAATGTTGAAACTAGCTTTGGTAACTGACTTGGAGCCAATGGGACAGTTGGGTTTCTCTTGATTTCTGATGCTGCTGGAATATGTCCCACTCAGCAATTTCCTTTGGTCACTGCAGCACTGCGTGAAGAGCCTTTCTCTAACCCAGCCTTTCCAGCACAGCTTCAATAGCAGTCCTTTTCCATTGCTCTGGGGAGCAAACAGGCCAGGCTCCGTGGCTCTGAGAGGCTTGACTATCCTGGGGATGCCCTTTCATTCCCCACTTCCCTACCGCAGACTACACAGGAGAACGAGCTGCCAAGCCTGTTAAGCGAGCACAGGCACCCTGGCGCCCGGCTTCCCTTGTCCAGGCCTCTGAGACATCCTTGCCTCTTCTGGAGATAAACTGAAAGAGCAGTTTATTTCAATTCCTGAACTCTATGTCAGTGCTGGAGTGTTGATGTCACAAGCGAGAGCAGGATTTCTGTGCAAGTGCCTCACAGACATGTTAGCTGTACCATATGCTATCCAACTCATCACTTTGCCCACTGGAGTAGGTAGTTGTTTTTTCTATGCAAACACCTATCCTAGGAAGGTTAGATGATTGCACAGCACAGCACGAACTCTGCTTCGGTGTAAGAGTGGGGGAAATTAACCCCTAGAAGAAGTAACCCCACCAGGCCTTCATCCAGCTCCTGGCAGCACAGGCACAGTCTAGCTTGGTCTTTTCTTACCCAAGGCAGCAGCTGAGTTTGGTTGCTGGTTTCTTATTCCTGGAGCAGCAACAAAAAGGGGAGCAGATGCCAGTAAAGGGTACAGAGACAGGCCTGATTTTGGATAAAGTGTCCTGCACAGGGAAGACCTTGTAAGCAGACATAGGCCAGCTGCTTGCATGTACAGAGGAGAAAAGCAGGTGTCTGAACAAAGAGGAAGCCACTTTCATGAGTTGGACCACTTCTCAAAAGAGAGGGGTGAAGTAGGAACGTTACAACTGCTGCCACATGCAACATGGTTGGCTTTCCCAGGCACAACACTGACACACTGTTGGACAGTAATAATTGGTTAACTTGGCTATTGCTTTGCAATAACTACTCATGCTCAGCCAGTAATGATATTTATTTAAGATTCTTATGAATTACTACAATTTTAAAACCATTTTTTTGAATGCTATTTCTGACACAGGGAATACTTTCCAGAAAAGCTAGCCTGCATCCAGATTCAGTGGGCAACCATTGCATTCTTGATCCAAGAAACAAAACTAGGAATTCGGACAAAAACAGGCCTTGATGGCTGTGTACAGTCCAGTCCCCAAGAGGTGACTCCATATTGGACAAATCTGTCTTTATCTTGGCAGACCAGAGGTCCTCCAAGTTCTGCCTGGGAAGGAGAAGAGAGAATAAGGTTAATCCTTTAGTGATAGAGACACTAGACATAGAATCAACAAAATACTGGCAGGAACAATATTGTGGTAACTCTAAAGGCCTCAAAATATGACTGAGGCAAGGGCTGGAGAGACATATTTTTCTTAGACCTTCTGGAGTAAAAAAAAAAGGGGGGCAGGAGATGAAGAAAGGAAGGTGGCATGGGGGAACCCAGGCCATTCCGCTGGTCTGAAGAAAAGAGACCCAACAATAAATCATGGATATGGGAACATCCCCAGATCACTGTGAAGCCAATTACACAAAAAAAGAAAGTTTCTCAATTCTCCACATCATCTGACCTACTTGATCCTGGACAAAATTAACATAATTGTTATAATGCTGTTTCTTATAACCCAGATATCACAGGAGATGGATACCTATGTCCAGTGATTTGTGTGTCTATCAACGAACGCACTGGCCACATTCTCAATGACATCATTTGCACTGGCAGTCTTGAAAACCTGCTCAGACAGACCAGTATTTGCTTTCTGACTCTGTCACCAAGTAGGTACCAGCTTTTTATTGAAAAGCTCCCAACACGATACCCTTCATTAAGGAAACCACATTTTACGAGTCTTTTCATATACTTGTGAAAATTAGAAAACAGGAATCACTTCCTGTTTTCTACCTGTACTACCTGAAGATGTGGTACAACTCCAGGCTGCACCAGAAACAGTCCCTAGTTTTTCCTCTGTCTCTAGGAAGAATGGGAAGTTCAGGTAGTACATCACAGGCTTTATTGCAGGTGGGATGGGTTATTCACAACACTAGGCTACAAAGAGCAGGATATGTCAACATGCAGTTCTGAAAGGAAGGTGACATTAGCCTACACAGTTTCCCTGCTACTCTGTTGACTGTGTGAGTGAAGAAAAAATGCTACATATATCTCAGCTCTTATGCTTCATGCAGCAGCCTTGAATTGCCAAAGGTATTTCTGAGCCTTGAAAGTACAAAGTGTTGTTTGATCTGCTTACACTCAAAGCTAGATTATTCTTACCTCGCAGTTATGTATGCTTCCAAAAGTAAATCCACCACAAAATTCATGATTTTTGACACTTCCATTTAGAAATCCAGGGCGATTACATATTCTGTTTTCAAGCACGGGCAATTCAACATCTTTTAATCTGTTGTCTGTATTGGTACCTTTATGAACAACCAAGAAAATATGTTATAAATGGTAGCCTGGGCATTGTGCTCCAGCGAAGCTTCAGTAATGAAAGGACTGGGGTCCGTCCCCAGCTCCTTTATAGTCTCTGAGCTCCTTGAAGGACCCTATGAAATCTTCCAACTTTTTTTTACTTGGATCATACCTACCCTACCCTCAACAAGCAGACATATTCTTCTTTGCAAAATGTTACAAAACAAATAAAAGCAGATGCTTAGCATTCTGAGCCTTTGTGTCGTTTTGTAGGCTTTCATTAAGGTGCAGTAGCAATGGCTTGTTTCAGGGGGAAAAAAATGCAAGCCTGGATTTACTCTACATTATTTGAACTCTTTCAAGCCTAAAGTTAGTGTTTTCTAGGTAACGAGAATTTTCTTGAAACCAAGGTTGAGTTTTCCCAAAACTGTTTATTTAGATATGGGGCTCTGGCTCTGTTCTCCCTCCCCCGCTGACTTTGTGAACTATTTGAATGACATGGCAGGACCCTCTTCCCCACTTCCGAAATGCGGTCTGTTGATTTTCCCATCCTAATGCGCTTCCAGAAGAAATCTGCCTGTACCATTTTTTCATGGCTGTGATCACTAGAACATAGGAAGCAGCTGCCACCGTGTGGCAAGCTGAAGAAAAAAAGAAAAAAAAATAAAAGCAAGGTAAGAAGGGGGAAAAGAAGTTGAAAGCCAGTAAATGCTGTCTATGCCTACTACTAATATGCCTGCTTTCTTAACATTTGTTTTCATAGCATCAGTTTTGAAGCTAAATAACAGAAGAAGGGGAAAAAGGTACTGCAATCTATGCAGAAGGTTTTTATGGTGAAACTCAAGAGATAGGGACATGTTCTGTTCATTATTATTTTTTTAATTCTGTGGATGCGCACACATAGGAGAATCCATTGGCTTACTTTTACAAGTGGACTATTAATACAGTGCTGTCTGGCAAATGGGCTGGAAAGGGCATCCCTTACGTGTAGCCTACAAATGCCAAAAGTGTGTACGTGGGAGCTGGGACAGGGATGAGGAATCGCCTCCTGCTGCAGCAAAAAAAGGGCTCGGAATTCTCCATCCTCAGCACCAGTGGAGTCAGAGGTGGGCAGTAGAAGACCACATAGGTCGGTTTTCAATGCTAGACCATGAACAAAATTCAGGTGAGGGTTTTACTGACAGTAAAAGCCTTCAGCTTGAACTCATTTTGCCTGTGTCCCAAAGGTGTCTGGATCTAAGCAAGCTCTGACTCAAAGGCTTCACGGTTCCTGGGATGCTGTCGTATTTCAGGGGGAAAAATGGGGGGGGGGGGGGGGGAATCAAACTCTGAGAGAAAGAAATAAAAAGAATAATACTGCCTGGTGACCTCTGACTTAGTTAAATCTTAAGTAAAATGTGTTTTTCAGGTCCCATGAGTGCGCATATTTTGGGATAGGAATTGAAACCCTGCCTAAGTTTTCAACCTTCCCGAATATGCTTTACCTCTTGTTTTTCCCCAGGCAGTAAGAAAACATACTGTGTTTCTTTCTACCATCAGACTCGTTTCAGGCAAACAAACTGGTTTTACACGGTCAGTAATTGTTACAGGACTAGAAAACAAACAAAGAATAATTAAAAGATCTTTAGAAAAATTACCATCAGCCTGTTCAGTCCTCATATTCAGAAGGCTCTGCATCGAAATGGTGTGGGGAAGGGTGGAGAAGCTGACGGTGCCTTAAAACTGTACAGATGGTTGTAAGACAGTGTGTAGTCACTTAGTGAAAAAGGAGGTGACGTACAGGAACTGAAAGTCTGTGGGATGTATTTGTGGGCACAGTCACAGTGCGGGTGTGTTTGCAGCGCCGTGCTAGAGCGCTGGCTGCCCCTGCGGTGTGTGTCAGAATGTGCACAAGCCCAAGCCCAGACCCTAACAACCTCTGCAGGTGGTGTGAGCCTGACTTCCCCCAGACCCTCCCTGCCTCAGAGATCGTGGACATTTTCAGGGACTTCACAGGAGGAGGAAAGGATGGAGGAAGGAGTAAATAAGCAGACCCAGCTGAAGTTGCAGAAAATTCTTTTCAGAGATGTAGATGGGGATGACATCACACAGTATCTCAAGTCTAGCACCTCAATAATGTAAACACCAAAATAAAACTCTTCCTGATCCCAACATTGTGCCTGGAGGCTTTGGCACTGCAGTAAATCCTAATGTGGACAGGGCCCTGGGAAGCAGTTCTGCAGAAGATGAAAATGTTGCATAGGGTGGTCTTTGCTTTGGACTGCCTGATCCCTTATCGACTTTCAGATGTAGGTGTGAAAAGATGAGGTGGTTTCCGGAAGGTATATCGCCCTAGGAGTCAGTCAAGTGCAAACAGTTTTGGCCGGTGAAAGTATGTCTGAACAAGCTGTTAAATGAGATCTACCACTGTCTGGAACCTACCCTGTGAAGGTAAATTCTAATTGTGAAAGAGAGTAAAAGGATGTGAATGAACTCCAGATGTTCAGGCAGTGTAAAGTAAACCTTTATAATCTCTTTTCAGGCCCAGAATGATTTTCAAAGTATGTGATGTGATAGCTAGTGAGGTCTTCAATGTCCAATTAAAGGGAACTAACATATCAGCCTGTTCCTAATGAGGCCATGCCAGAGCAATGAGCTCCAAGAAAATCCATGAGAATGAGAGACCAAAGGGAACTGACTCTGACCAATCTTGAAATAAAGATCTCTCCAACACAAAAATCTGAATGAAACATGAATGCAGCAGTCCAGGAGTGTAGGAAATGATAATGAGCTCCTGTGCTGCAGGTACAGTTGTGCCAATGCCACCACCATAAATTTGAACTCTACCCTCTAGTCCTTTGGAGTCCAAGACGGTGATCTCAAACCACCACCCTCACGTGGTTCGATGAAATTAATCCTCCATCAGTTCTTTCAGTTCTTTTTCCTATAAGGATGGAAAACAGTTCTGCAGCTTTCAAAATTGGTTCTTTCACTTATCAATAAAGTCAATTTTTATTGAAAGAATTCCTGAATTCATAGACAAGAAGATATTTAAGTGAGAAAGCTCAGATTGGTGGGGGAGTTTCTTGGCTTCCAGGCTTCTCTACATTTCTAATACTGTTGCTCTAGGCACTTTGTCTTCAAGGTTGTATTTAGCACCTCAGGTCTAATGTCACTGGCAGTATGTCCCTCACGCAGCTCTGGTTCTTTTCTGGCCTGCTGATGTGACAGTAGCCAGGCAAACATTTTTTAACTACATCAATAGAGCATTGCAGCTTCTGCTCCCCCAGAATCAATAAGTTAACTTTGTTTCTACTTATGATCCTATTCTGCACCAAGGAAACTCTGCACCCATTCTAAGATGAGACAGCACCTGAAAAACCTGCTGGCACACAAGGAACTGGGCTTTGAATGGAATTGAAATGAACACAGGGTAGACACTGGCACCCTCTCATTGGCCTCTAATGTCTGGGTAGGCAAATGAACAGGAGAGCATGAATCAAGACCTCAGAAAATATGCCAGAATATGGATGACATGACATTGAAATGAAGTCCCAGATAGCACACATCTGCTCAGGAGCATGGCACATAATTCACCTGGGACTAGACTTCTACTGAAAGCAGTGGTCCTACTCAATAGATCATCCCTCCTTTGGTATGATTTTGGTCAAGATGTTCACAGACCTGCATCAGTTCTCTGACAAGTCTTGTCTATTGCCACAAAATGTAGGTATAACAATAGGAAGCATTCTTCTCATATCATAATTTCTTGGGTGATCTGTTTTATGAATAGCCAGTGAAGATTTGAAAATAATAAGGTCCACAAAGAAAGCTGAAGACAAATGTAAAGAAGGAATTTAATGACACTGAAAACAAATAAAGTTGATCTAAGACAGAAACTGAGGGATGTGATGTCCATGTCTGCTATTTATGGCATCTTGCATGCAGAATGTGCTCAGATGGTGAGTGCTGCTGATGCAAAACTGACTACAGTGCTATAGCATGCATGTCTCTACAGTGCAAATGTGCATAAAGCACCTAATAAAAGAGGAATTGAATGACAGTTACAAGCACTAGCAAGAGTAAAACTTCTGGAGTGTGACTTCCTTCTACTCACCTGGAGTCAGTGGGATTTTGATTAATCAAGCACCAGAGAACCTGAGTTGAAATTTAAGTGAAATTGTTCTAAGTTCGTTAAAGCTGTATAATTTTTAAAAAGACATGTCCTCTCGGGTCAAACATGAGCTCTTCATGATCTTTAATACATGCATGGTGAGTGTAAGAACAAGAGGGAAACAAATGGGTAAGTAAAAAGGCTTCAGGAGCATTCTAAAAGGGAACAAATAACATTGACATAACTGCACACATTTCAGAGCAAACTGCTCAGACATCTAAGCAAGACACAAAAGAGGGCTTCAGGCAATTACAGTTATGCACAGGATTTTTCACTATATCACAAGCAGGATCTGGTTCTACTGAGTTCTTGGCCAAGTCTGCAGCTCATGAAACATGGATGTGGCCTGGCCTGGAGCCCTGCCAGGGAAACTAGACTCTTCTACTTCCTCCATGCAGAAACTGTGATGCCTCCTGTCCAAAACTTTATCTGGCACTCACAACCCTCAGGCCTAAACAGGAAAAACTCCAAACAGATCCTTCAGGCACAACTCCGCTTTGGTTTGCCTCCACCCTCCCTTCTTCAGTGGAGCTGCCAGGGTGGCAACCTCTCTCGTCCTAACTGGTCCTTGCCCTTCTTAAACTGCATAAGAAGCTCACATGGCTTCTGACAGTGGGGGCATTCGGCAGGAGAGATGTTCAGGCTTTACCCTTGAACTGTGCTAACACTCAAAGGGACTCTCACTCTCTCATACCATCCCTCAACCACCCCTGAGAGCTACTACCTCCAGGCTAAGCTAACTCGTGCCTTCAGAGCAAAGGTGTTAGGGATGGAAAAATTAGACTGAGATGGTACCTGTTCAGCTTCAGCAAAGCAATATCTGCTCCATTTGGTTCCTTTAATACTTTCTGAACATTTCGGATTTGCAAAGATGGCTCTGTTGCATTGAGATTCTGTATCCCAAGAAACAGCCTGTAGAAAGAAGGCTCTGTTGACCTGGAAGAAATGACAGCAGCAAGGTTATACATCCATACTTGTAATCAGGACTGTCAGTCTTCCAAAATTCAGTGATTTCAGTGAAGAATTGCAATTAACAAGATGGTCAGGCTTCTGCTTCTGACCATATATGCCTGCATTTATTCTTGAGGAGGAAGAAAATGTGGGGATTTTTTAAGAAGTTTGATTTTTATGATCATGGAAAAATCCCATGGTCTGTAAATAATGTGGCACCTTCCTTCAGTGTTCAGAACTCTTAAAGCCCTAAGGGTCAGCTGCTAGCCACATTTTTTCCAAGTGGAGTATCCACCAGCACATCATTAGCACCCTTTTCATCATGCTTTGTGGTGAGGGAGAGGGCAGACAACAGAGGTAACCTCTGTTGTGCTCTGCTGCTGTTTGTCTGAGACAGGAGCATAAGATAAAAAATCAGCTTGCCGACAAGAAAGACAGAAAATAAGGATTAAAGAAAGTGCCTTATTTGGTACACCTTGATCCTATGTTTATTTCTCATGCAGATTTAAAAAATATCTGTTGCTCGTCGCAGTGGATACTCACTCTTGCAAGCACTGAGCTGCGGTAAGGACCCACTGTGGATGTATCAGGGTGCCAGCACACTGATGCACATTGGTACTAGAACAGAGAAGACAATCACATACATTTAAGACTGCATAGTCAATTCTCTACCATCAAACGCAGATTTTCAAATTAGCTCCAGAACAAGAGACATGAAAAGAAATCTGACACCCAGGTGAAATTTTTGCAACACGGCACTGTCAGGAATTTAATAAAAATAATTATATTTCCTAACAATGTCACTTGTGATGTAATAGGCTTGTCCTGATTAGCAATTAATAAATGGATACAACCCTCTGATTTGTGGGGTTACTTTGGACTAGTTCTTTAAATAAACCTTATTATGAACTTTTTACCTTTCTTGGGTTGATATTTATTATGGTAACTGTCAACAACTCTGTAGAAACTTTCATTAGCCTTTCTGTAAGCACTTCTTCATCTCCTGTTCAGCCACTCTGATTGTGACTGTAGAAATGCTATGCATAATTTTCTTTTATACTGAGAGATGATGGTCTTCCTATGGTTTCTAATACGAGCAAAGTGATCACAGCATCAGTTTACATTTGAACCAGACTGGATACTGGATGAAAAAGGATTATAAAAATCCATTCATACACATTGCAATTTGGTGGCTAAATTCCTGGTCTTCAACTCCCCAGTGCAGAATGCAATTAATTGTCATTATCCTCAGTGGGAATTATTCCTCCCCCATTACTCCATTCCTCCCACAAATTTGCCCTCTAGAGATTCAAGACAAAGTGGGTAGTTTTGGATTAATGACTCAGTTAGTGGCTGTCTGTGGACATTATGATTAAAAGAAAAAGAAGTCTATTTTACATTCTATGTAGAAACCAAGGCCAGTGTCCAGAAGCATATGCATTCCTGTCAGTCTCCTTCTAATGCCTGGTCCATATGAAACCCTGGTGCTCACAGATTGCAATACAGTGAGGAGTAGCAGTACCTTGTCCTGAGACTGACGTGCCAGGGCCAAGAGCCTGGAGGTGCATCACACATGCGATATTGCTCACAGTCTCGCTCACTCCTCGTTGGGACTTCTCCACAGTCATGTTCAGAAGAAGCTACAGAAGAAAAAAAAAGCTACAATGAAGATTTTTAAAGCAGTTCTCTAATGCCACCCACAGTGAAATCAGACGAAAATAGAAAGGCATAAGAAGTTTTTTTAATCTTCCTTAGGCTTTCACTTTTTACATTGACTAATAGGATCTAAAGGTAAAGAAACAACTAGAAACTATAGAGCCCGCTATAACATTATTGCTTGAGCATTTAAACCTGGGGATAATATATCACATTTGACATAAAAAAAAATATATTAATTTACTCAGAAAAAAAAATTTAACTATGATGTCAAGTATTTAGATGTAGTAAGATAGGATAATGAGCCCCACCTCCAAAAATAAATTTGTCAGGAAGTTGAAGGAAAAGGGAGCTAAAGAAGGTGGAAGAAGCTGAAGGGAAAAGAGAGCTGAAGAAAATGGAAGAGTTTATTGTCCAGACAATAATAACAATTTCTAATTTTTTTAAAACATTACAGTCTACGTCTTGGTTAGCTTCAAACCAACCCCTAGATTATAAATAAAATTGAGTCACTGTCCTCTTGTCATAAAATATTCTGATTTTGCCCTCACACTGCCCATTCTACTTTCTTGTTAATCCAAATCTCTCTGAGCCTTTTTAAATGGATTGATCTTGGGTGGTCAGTAAGGACCCAAGTAACTCTTTTCAGAGCTGCATATCATGCTATGGATATTAAATTTGTTAGTTCCAGTATGAGAAAATTAATAAAGTAATCAAAGGCAAGAGACTGCAAGGTTTCCCTGCCCCTTAATTTAAAAATCTAGTATTCAAAGGCTGTTTGAAAAGAGATCAGATCTCAAAGGGAAGGTCCACCACAGCGGTTTCAAGGAGCAGGTTTTTACAGCTGTAGTACGTGTTGCTTCTATGCTATTCCTTATTTTTTTGCCTGCACAACTCTTATGTTTGGTTGACAAAATTAGGGTGTACAGTCATAATGCATTGCTGCCTAGAACACTTTACATGGCCAGCATGGTCAAAATACAGGCAAGGAAGGGAAGAGCTAAGCAAATGAGGCGACGGCCTGGTGTGCCGAGCAGCACTCCCAGTGCATTACAGCTGTTATTGGTGCCCATTTCAAGAGTACCACAGAACGTAAAATCCCTTTCACTGCTGAATTTTTCAGCAAACAACACAGTGTACTGATTACTATCCCAAAATAGAAAAAAAGAATTAAGGAAATCTGCATAAAATATGCAGGATGAAATTCACTCCCTACCCCAAAAGACAGGCAAAATGTCTAGGGACAGATTATTTTAACAACCAGATCAGAATAAAAATTAAGTCAGCATAGGATGAAAAGGGTTTCAAAGGATGTCACCTCTGGTGCTCCCAACTAACAGGAAAAGTGCATTAGCAGGTTCTTGAGGCATTAGTCCTACCACAAAGTGCATGGAAAGACTAGCATGAACATCAAGGAAATCTTCTACTGTGTTTGAGGAGCACGTGGAAGGAATACTTCATAGCTTCACTGGATATTTCAAATTCAGCTAACAGCTCTGAGTGAGTAGCTTCACTAATGATAGAGAGCACGCATGTTGTTACCTATGAAATCTTATCTTTAGCTTATCTAAACTTTGCCTGACTGTTACAGGTGCCTGATTATGTCAAAATTCCATATGGACCTAAATTAAAATCTAAAGCTACTGCCTATGGCAGATTTCTATGGTTGGATTGAAAACATTTTGTAACTATCATAACAAATTGTAGAAAGGGAGGACAAAGAAGACTTTAAGAATAATTACAGCAGCGTGGGATTTCACAGTAGTCCCATTTTTTTTCTGGGTCTGTCGTGAAGCACCAAACGCCATTTATGTCTCCATCAGGATTCCTGCAATACTGTAATAATTACAAAAACAGAGAATGAAGACTCCAAATGTTAGCCACAGAACAAAGAAATGCATGTTTTTTAAAAGTGTTAAACTAAAACTTTGGATTATTTCCCCCAACTACTTTTCCACTGGATGTTAAATGCTTTCCATTTCCTCTGATCACAAAAATCTCTCTTTCCTATATCTCAAAACCATTATGTGAAAACAGGAAAATATTATAAAATTGGTATCATCATTTTCTTCATCCACCAAGAGTCATCATAGCTCTAAGGCTTTTTAAGGCCTCATGAGAAGTTTGACATAGGATGACTAGGTGCTTTGCACAAAAAAATTTCTTGTTGGCCTAGTCCTGCTTCCCCTAAAGTTCATGAAAGCAAGTTGGGTCAGCTGTGAGAATTTTCCAGAAGCCTGCTTAGTTTGTGATAAAAAGCGAAAGGCATTGATTTGGGGTTTGCAGAAATCACGGAAGTGCTTTGTGATTTCTTTTTCACTGCTTGCCTATCAGCATCAACCCCATGGTGTTCGTCTGTGCTTGAAATACAAATATCCTAGGTAAATGCATCCTTCTCTCTTCAACACTACTATAGGTCTAGGCCGTAAACTGGAGAAACATGGGTTTGATGGATAGACCACTCAATGGATAAGGAACTGGCTGGATGGTCACACTCAGAGAGTGGTGGTCAATGGCTCAATGCCTGAGTGGAGACCGGTAATGAGCAGTGTTCCTCAAGGGTCAGTGCTGGGACCAGTACTGTTTAACATCTTCATTCGTTGACATGGATGATGGCATGGAGTGC
>NW_010274999.1:0-3161 GCF_000690775.1 Eurypyga helias | reverse complement strand
CTAGCGAGCCTGGTTTTATCCTTTTTTGCTCCTTCAGACCTAGTTTAAAGCCCTCTCAACGAGCCCGGCCAACTCCTGAGTGAGAATCCTTTTTCCCTTTTGAGAATGCTGGACTCCATCCGTCGCCAACAGGCCTGGCGCCGTGTAAATCTCCCCATGATCAAAGAAACCAAAATTCCGCTGTTTGCACCAGCCTCTGAGGCACATGTTCTTCAGGTGTGTTTTTCTGTTCCTTTCTGTATTCTTCCCTGCCACTGAAGGGATGGAGGAAAATACGACCCGTGCGCCCAATCCTTCAAACAACTGCCCCAGTGTCCTGAAATCCCTTCTGATTGCTTTTAGACTTCTCTTGGCAACCTCATCACTGCGTGACCAGTAGTGGGTAATAACCAGAGGGCTGCACCAGACTAGGGGGTTTCCTGGTGATGTCTCTAACCCGGGCCCCAGGGAGGCAGCAGATTTCCCTGTGGGATGGGTCTGTTCCAGCAAGATCATGAGTGCTGATGTTTGTTTCCTAATATTTAAAATTAAAACTGTTTAAACAAAGCTGTACTTAAAATGGAGAAAGCACCCAACCTGAAAGATGTAGAAAAGAGGTAAATAAAGGTGTGATGGCATTTGATGACACTGAAGTGCTCAGAGTACTAAAAATTAGAGCTGTGTGAAAAAATATAAATGCAAAAGGACCTCAAAGGACTGAGCAATCAGATGCCACAATAGCAGGTGAACCCGAATGCTGGTAAATATTAAAAGTAATGCACTGAAGGTCAAGAGAGTCCTAACTGCACATAGGCAGTGATAAATTCAGGGAAGAGGAAATAGTTGTAATTTCAAAAATATCCAGTAGTTCTCAAAAACCCAATTAATCCAATACTTTGGGAAAGGAACAGAAAGACAAACAGAATCTTTATGATGGTTCTGTATGGACCTGCAGTATGCCTGCAATCACAGCTATAGAAAGGGAGAACAGGCTAGGACCTTCTAGTATGACAAAGGTACAGCTGCAGAGGTATGTGACAGACATCTCCATAAGTAACAATGTGAAATAGCTAGATGAAAATCTGAGATGGCAGGTTCAAAATAAATTTAATCACACTTATTGTAGTTAAACATTGGAATTAACTGCCACAAGAGTGGTGCAGATATCAACAGTTTATCTAGGTTCAAAAGCGATTAGACAAACTCAGAGAAGAAAAAATTCCCCTCGGGTTTATTAAACTCAAACATGACACATCTGATGAGAAAATTCATATAACAAAGGTTCCATCAGATTCCCATTAACCTGAGAAGAAGTCGAGAGGATAATTATACCTTTGAAAGGATGTAAAAAAGCTATGCAAAATAATAGAAGAACTATAATCTTAATGGGAATAAAGTTCTAAGAAATTCAAGAGAAAAAAATTGGACACTGTAACAACAGAAGATGTTTTGATGTAACCGATGTCTACAAAACATATGAAAATACGTTAAAGACATTGTAACAGAGAAGCATATTCAGACTGTGTATCTGTTTTCAAGGTGGTAACTGTCAAGAAAGTTGCTTTTATTCCTGAAGAATGCTTTCGGTAGTATTTAGTTAGTGAGATAAGATATTCACTACCTTAATTTGCTGTGCTTTGAAAATTATAACTGCAGCAGCAGCGTAATGGAGCAAGGGTTACACTCGTTAATTCCCTAAAAAGAGTAAACAACAGTTACAGCTGAATGTTAGGAATCTAAGAGACAACTGCTTGAAGAACAGATCATTTTATCAGTTCCTACGCACATGAGCCATTAGGCTCCTTAGGAAGAGCTATCAGTTGTGATCATCATTCCAGAGGCGGCCACGGAGATGCTCCGAGGGCTGGAGCCCCTCTGCTATGGGGACAGGCTGGGAGAGTTGGGCTTGTTCAGCCTGGAGAAGAGAAGGCTCCGGGGAGACCTTATAGCACCTTCCAGTACCTGAAGGGGCTACAAGGAAGCTGGGGGGGACTTTTTACAAGGGCCTGGAGTGACAAGACAAGGGGTAACGGGTTTAAATTGCAAGTGGGGAGGTTTAGATTGGATCTTCGCGGAGAGGGTGGTGAAGCACTGGAACAGGGAAGCTGTGGATGGTCCATCCCTGGAAGTGTCCAAGGCCAGGCTGGATGAGGCTGGGAGCAACCTGGTCTAGTGGAAGGGGTCCCTGCCCATGGCAGGGGGGGTGGAACTGGATGATCTTTAAGGTCCCTTCCAACCCAAACCATTCTGTGAATCTGTGAGCAGTCCATGAAGGTTATCAGAACACCCTCTCAGATGAAATCTTTACATCACCTTCTTAAAGCCTTACCCTAATAAAGGCAATAGGCACTCACAGCGTCCAAGGTACCTAGATAATATTGCATTGGCATTTTCTCTTTTTTAAGCATACCCCGCTTGTTCTCTACAAGGGATAACACAAATGCCTGACACACCTCGGGGCTAAGCTGCCATCTGCCAGCTACAGCTCCCCTCACCTTTCAAAAGTAAAAGAGAAAGAATGCCCACCACATCTTCCTCTTTGTGTTTATAGTAAGTCAGTGGCTGACAACCTGTGAGTATTATGAACATCACTGTCTTGTCAGGATTTACCAACCGTATTTTGTACCTTCTAGAGCCAGATACTACTAGAATATTACAGTAAACTATAAACTTGCAATTATTTGAACATATAAAGTTCCCCTGTGACAACTTAGCTTAGTTGTGATATAAAGACATGTTATTTAACCTGAAAGGCTACTTTTAATTGCTTAACAAACACAGATGTTTTCTGACAGTCTCTGTGGGTGAGATGCAACTGTGCTTTTAGAGGTGTTCGGAAAGGAAGATGGGCAGCATGACCACTGTTCTGTCACATAACAGGAGCACAGATCTGGGGAGACAACTAGAGAAAATGTATTGTTCTCCCATACAAATCTTTCATTCACTTTAAGACTCCAAGAGGAAAAGTCATTCCATGCCACTGCTCAGAGGAAAAAACCCAATCTTTCTGTTGTTTGCTAAAAAACACTTCATCTGTCGATAATTTGCATTGAAATAAGATAAAACTAGACTTTTTTTTCTATAAAAAGTAGCATCCTTGACCTAAGCAGCAACAAATCTATTGCATATTACATGTGTTACCCTGTATTATTCATCTTAAAGCGCAATTAGAACTCAGCCTG
>NW_010274998.1:2634-27456 GCF_000690775.1 Eurypyga helias | reverse complement strand
CTGGTCTAGTGGAAGGTGTCCCTCCAGATGGCAGGGAGATTGGAACTAAATGATCTCTAACGTCCCTTTTGACCCAAACCATTCTATGAAAAAGAGAGGAGAAATCTGACCAGGCTGAGCTATGTCTTTGGTCAACAGAAAACAGGGACTTTCACACAAGACAGCTGCCTCCTTGAGTCTTTACTCTGAGGTCGTACCACTAACCTCAAGATGCTGCAAAAGGCCACAGTCCTACTGCTTGCTCTGCCTGTGCCAGCACTCGAGAAACCCAGCCATCATGCTGCTCCTGAGAAGTGGTCAGAGCATTCACAAAGCACTGGTGTGAGAAGGTCCCTCATCCCACAGCAAAAGCTCGTCCCTGCCCTCACCTCCTCATCAGTGGTAGAAGCAGAAAAAGTGCCATCCCAGAGTTCCCTGCCCCAAGTCTCATCTGTCTCACTCCTGTGCTTGCAGATATTTTCCATATTTGCTTTACAAGTGTGCCAGGCTGTACCTCAGTAACACCCATGCAGCATGGATATATTCAGTCTGTTTTTAAAGACTAGAGTAACAGAGAGTTGAAATTACTTGGTTTAGAAAGACAAAACTAAAACACAAAACTCAGATCAACACAGATGTAGAGGACTTCGAAGGCATCATGGCATGAGTACATGCTTGACCACTGATCCACAGCTGCATTTCATCCCGTGTTGACATACTGTTGGGCACTTCCATTTTAGCTTGCCTTCAGCCAGGTCTCCCCCCAGAGCACACACTGTGATGAAGAACAGGCTGCCCGACGGCTACCGATGGCCAGCCATGCGCCACTTACAGCGAGAGGGGCTGTGGGCTGCAGCGCATGACTTCACAGGAACAATACACCCTTGCTATGCCTGGATGTGCAGCGGTCTCGCAGTCGCTGCCTCAAGTTGTCAGGGC
The DNA here is from genome assembly GCF_000690775.1 of Eurypyga helias. NCBI lineage: Eukaryota > Metazoa > Chordata > Aves > Eurypygiformes > Eurypygidae > Eurypyga > Eurypyga helias. The sequence goes on along the minus strand of NW_010274998.1, from coordinate 26,538 downwards.
GTGGCAGTCCCCAGACGAGGATCTTTGCCCCACGGGGAAGCAGAGTGAACCACTGCCACCGGTGCTGCCGGGACAGGTGAGCCTCACCACAGCAATCAGGCAATGAAGCTGTTGCTTCCACCAAAGCTGTGTTTTACCCTGGACCCTCTGCAGACTGGGGGCTTAGTTCATTAACCCGAACTCACGGTGCACACACAAAATTCCCCCAGGGCGCCCAGGGCTCCTTTCAGTGGGAAGGGCGACATGACCAGCTGCCTGTGACTAGTGGCTGCCTCCTCACAAGATGGCACCCTGCAGTGAGGTGCCAGGGACCACTGTCACACCTGTGTGGGGGTAGTTGTCCCTCAGGTGTCACTTGTGAAAGAGGACAAGCAGGTGTTTAAAAAGATACCACAGCTGTGAAATAGCTGACAGGGTTACCCCACCATCGAAGCTGGCCTGGGCGGGAAGCCATCAGCAAGCCATGTGGCACAGTGTTGCTGTCTGACTCTGAGGGGCTTTCTTTTGCCAGGCTCTTCACCTGCTCAGGCAGGAAACAGCTGCAGCAGCAGGACTCATCACTTCCCAGGCTGCTTGGCCAAGGTAGGTGCTTCGGAGTGATCTGTGCTGGAAATGCTGCTCAGCCTGCATTTCCCAAACTGCGAGGTACCAGTGTGCTCAACTTCTAGGAAATGGCAGGTGAGGGGAAGGTGTTTCCACAGAAATAAAACAGGTTACCCCAGAAATATCCATAATTGTGGATATTTATTGTGATGAAACTGTGTAGAATAATGTTATCTATTTAAAAGCTATATACTTCATTTCTCTGCCCGGCTCTCCTCCCTCTGGAGTACAGAATGAGACGTACTTTTCCATGTTCTCCTTGGTGATCAGGCCTTCCGCTAAATATATAGACTTGAGTATACACAAATGGACAACTGAAGGAGACTGAGGCGATGTGGAGTACTTTTGTTTTGGCATTGAATAACAAAAACAATCCATTGAAGGATGCTTTCCTGCATTGGAGGAGCTGACCTGCATTGGAGGAACTGACATCTAAACAGCACCAAGGCCAAGCAAATAGATTGTTATGGTCTATAAAGAGCTACAATCACAGAGAAGGGGAAGAGCAGGCTCTTCTGTCACCTGCAGAAGTGGTATCTTTTTTGTTTCAGAAGACAACAGTGGTGAGAAGGATGGAAAAATGAAGAGACAACTTGGATGCCTTCCAAGGCCTGTGAACACAGTAATGATTGTTCACTGCTAACACATAATGCTGTACAATTTCCCACTTTTAGAGATGTGCTGCTTTCTAAAATGGACTGGACCACCGTCCTGATTCATCCTGAAAAGAATGTCTTCTTCCTTCCTCTGCTTAGGAGAGGCTCTGGCCTCTGCCACTAGCCAGAGTGCATTAAAACAGCAGCTTCTCTTGAAAAACAATAGTTTTCTTTTTCCCTCACTCTTCCTTCTGTTCTTTCCTTCCTCCTAAAAATAACACCTAGCACAATTTGAGATATTCTCTAAGGCACTTCATACTCTTGGTCTTTCTTAGAAGACTGAGAACCCTCAGACATGTAATACCAAATAAATTACAAAAATAGAGCAATGTGATTGAATGTGATAGGCCAGATTCTCAAGAAACAGAATTGATCCAATTCTGCTTAAATCCTTGCAACTAAGTCAACAAGTAAAAGAAAGGACTTGGGCCATAGGCCAAGTACACTTACTTTTGAGTCCTGTGTTTGAGGTGGTGGAATGCAGTATTCAGTGCTGAGAGATGTTGTGTATGTTTAAAAATGTCAAATTTCTTTGCTCCACTTACATTCACTTCATCTAACATTTCCCTCATCATCACATCCCCTTTCTATCAAATATCCTCATGACTTTTACAGTGACTTCTCTCAAGGTTTCTCGAACAGTGATACGAGTTAGTGAAACACCATTGGAGGTACCAGAGAACTATGTTACCTCATGGTTTGGTTGATAAAAGCACATATTCCTCAAGCCTGTCTTCCAGGCACTGTTTTGGGGAGAAGACATGTGCAGACCTGAGTGTGCGGACAAGAGCTGTCCTGATGCAGTTACATGCATTCTGGTTGGTAGATTTCTGGTTGCCCATATTAAGATTCCTCAATGTCCACTGGCTGGAACTGTACTGTACACCAGATGACCGTGTGTGATGGAGTGGCTGTGTATCTCTGTGCAAAAATACTACTCTAAAAAAGGTAGACCTGTTAAGTCTGTTTGTTCCTTAATGTCATACAGCTAGAAGATAAAATCCAGACCCAGGACAACACTTTGTGAACCATTAATAAAGCACATAAAGTGACAGAACTGTAGAAGTCAATTTCAATTTATGGAAAATCGCAGTGCAGCAACAAAATTTAAAGTGTATGTAGACTTCAGAATGCATTTGGTGCAGTACATGTGAGAAGGTCATAGCTCTGAAGTTTTCAAGACATCAAGTTTAAGGCAGTCAACTCCTTCAGTCCTCCAGCACTGGAACTTGAGAACACCAGGATGCCACATGAGCATCAAAATTGGCAGCAGCTGCCTATTCAAAACAGCTTGGTATAGGTCTTTCACAACTTTACACCTGAAACTCTGACAGTCTGAGTCCATGAGGTGTTAATATCTCACCAGCGCTTGCTAGAAGTTGAGGACATAAGATATGTCTCTGTAATAAAACTCTGTTGGACTGTTCCCAGTCTGGGCATTATTAGTCTTCTCCAGCTACTGCTGACCCACAGGAATGAACATTAGACTGTCTTCCTGACAGATATTTTCACCTTCCAGACACCAGATGAGACAGATTACAGGAACCAGGTGCTGCATACTAGGGTGGGACGTTTTGGAAAAACAGATGAAGTGAAAACAGTAGAGAGAGATCATGATGAAGAAGGAACTTATTCCTATACTGATGCAGATCCCTAAGCCTTGTCTGTCCTACCTAGGTCCAACAAAAGAAAAGAAAACAACAAAAAAAAAAATTGTAACAAGTTTATAGTAACAAGGCAGTATGGAGCACCTCACCCCTCATTCATATGCCAGCCACTACCACCTGTGTGAAGAATGTGCTCCAAACAATCTGGTTAGAGTCTACTTTTAATTATCTAGCAATTTATTTTGCAATGTAGCAGGTTGTGTTCTGTTCAACAGCTGATTTTGGTCTGCAATAATTTGGTTTTATGATAAAAGATCTTCAAGGTCAAAATAGCTGGGTAAAAAATATTTAAATTTTTTGAATATGAATTTAAAAATAAAATATAGGAGCAAACAACACATTTCACACAGCTTTGCCTTAGTAATGTGGAGACACTTTTTGCCTTGACACTTGCAGGCTGGCAGCATCTGTGCCGTATTTTCCTCTGTAAGTAGTAAGAGGGGAGATTGAAATTAAAATTTATTTAGGCCTTTTTTTTAAAGCTAGCTTTATATAGTACACACCCAACAGGCATGCCCAAACTAAGATCTTTAAAAACCTTGTTTTCCATTTCCTTTTCCTACACGAATCCTGAATGTGTTTCAGGTTTGTCATCATTTCACATCAGGAGACAGGCATGCTGTGCATGACACTGCTCTGTCAGTAGCAAAGATAGCCAGCATTCACCGATGGCAAAACAAGGAGGTTTTAAAGATGATTTTTAGACTTGCACCAGCCTGATAGCATCACATTGTATTATCAAACAGGTTAACATTTTGTTTACCAACATTTTTTACTAACGGTTGCTCATTTATTTCTTCTCTGTTTTGTTCTCAGGCTAATCTTTTGGGATAGCAAGGACAGCTGGCTTCCTCCCTAGTCCTACTATTCATATGTCTGGGTGTGAATGGGCTCCTCTGGCTTCATAAAAGCTATCCCAGTGTTAACCTTCATGGTGAAAACAGACTGAGGTACAGGTGGCTTTAGGTGCAAACTGCATTCTGCTTTTTACTCTGGGAGGTGGGTAGGTTTCCAGACACCATACTGTGGGGGATTTCGTATGTAAAGAATACACCTCCTCAAAGCTACATTCAACAAGTGCATCAGTGTCATGCCCAGCTTAATCCCACCTGCTTCACAGTCATTTTGTTTGCTTGTATTGTGTTTAAATTTTCTATCTGATATTATTTATACCCATATTCTGATGTCCTGGCTCTGGCTGACGGGCCCTCGACTTTATCCACGGGTCTGTGCCATTCCTTGCAATAACACAAGTAAAGATCTCACATGACAGTTCTTACTAGTTAAGGACACCCTCCTTTCATCCTAACTCCTCTAAGTAATCTCATGCAACCCTCAATTTGAACACTAACACAATGTTCTACTTCCAGGAAAATTCCCATCAAGATCAAAATAATTGTTTGTGGTTCCTTATTCTCTTCCATGCAAGAATAGCAAAGACTCCAGCACAAAGTAATTTCTTTTGATTCCTTCAATTGCCTCTGCCTGATGAAAACATGGAAGACCCCCGAAGACCAGAAGAAAGCAGCTGAGAGCAACAAAAAATTCCAATAACAATAACAGCTCCCAGCTCAAATGCATCTATTTACCTCCTGTGCTTCCACTCTACGTGACCTAGCTCGGGTTCCTACAGAAATAAGGACTGTGGATGTCTCCCTGCCCATCTCTGCACCCACTGTCATTTTCGGTTTGACAGGAGAGCCAAGAAGGTGATCAGCCGCTGGTAGGTGGCTGAGCAGAGTGAGAAAACAGACAGCCCTTGCTAAAGGACACTGAACACAGGAAGAACATGATAAAACAAGATCCCAGTGGTGACTTTATAAACACACTTAATTGCAAACAAAACTTTCACCGATACTTATGTCATCCTCCATACCTATCTACATCCATCACCTTGGAAAGAAATCCTCAGGAAACCAAGCACTATTAATTCCACTGTTCAATGAGCTGTTCGCCTGTTTGTAGCATACTGCCTGTACCTGTCTTAGACCACACTGCCTGTACCTGTCTTAGACTGCACGCTCCTGGGGACAAGTCCCCACTTTGTTTTGCTTGCATAGCAGTAAGCACTGTACAAAATCTCTAGCTAACATTCTCTATCTGGGAGATCTGGCACACAACCCAGACAACTCCAGTTTGCTCTGATATGGCAAAATCAAGCTCCTCACCCCACTTCTCAGGGAAATCTAGGCAGGCTTCAAATGAAGTAGCAGTGGCATAGAATATAACCTCATCCTGCAGGTGGTAAAGCACAGAGTAACTACAGAAGTCAGAGCTGTCATTCGGAAGGAAGGTTTTTGTTTCAGGCCCATGTATCTTCCAAGAAATGAGATGACCACAAAAAGCTTCAGAAACGGATGTAAACTTAATGCCTAGTCAGCAGATTAACTCGTTCATCATCCATTTCCTCCATGCTATGCTAACTCAAGCATTGATAAGCATCCTGAAAATTGATGCATGTACTGTATGTGGTCTCTTAACTGGCTGTTAAGGTTAGAAGAATGCTGATTAAGAAACAGGAAAATGATTTGTTACTACCATGAGCAGCTTCAAGTTTCAGGCAGCTTCAGTGTTAATTCTAACTATACATTCATTTACAGTCTATTACAGCAAAATTCCACAAGAAGGGGCCAGAAAAAGAAAGAAACAAACAAACCCAAAGTAAACAAAACAAAAAACCACACCACCACCAAAAAAAAACCCCAACAATACCAAAACCACAAACCTAAACAAACACCAAACCCAAAACATCCTGTAAAGCAGCTTTTGTGCCAACACTGACAAACTGCCTAACATTTCCCACTGCTTAGGTTAAGTGCTGGGGCATGTCAGAGCAGACCACAAAACATCCTGAGGAGACAGATCTTCATCAGACTGCTTTGTTTTTCTAATTCTAGGAACCAGCTGGGGAGCCTCGGAGGACAAAACACTACTTGAGATGACCAAATAGCCGGAAAATACTGAATATGGAAAGAGAAACCTTCAGTAACTGAGTCCAGGGAGATAATTCAGGTCTGTAGGCAGAGTTCCTCATTGCCTCGCTGCTTCTGATTTTGTCCCAGTGCTGCTACACGCTATGCTGTCAGAATGACAATCTCTTTCACTGGCTTTTCACGAACATAAATTAGGAGCAAACTGAAAAGACAGTGGTCTGTTAGGCCTGCTACTTGAAGTGTGTTACACACCTATTTCCAATACAGCAATAAACCATACCAACGTTGACAGAAACAGAGGAGTACACTGATGTACGCCTACATCAACGGGACACAGCTCTATCAGATCTTTCAGTGTATTTCTATCTATCTCTGTCACCTTGTCAGTTGCATAAATCTATTCTCACAATAATTAAAATCAGATCCTTTCTTTGCACTCTCCAGGTTGCATTGCACAATGTTTTGCACATTTTTATCCAGGCTGTTCAAGGCTGCAGATCAAAAGAGCTACAAAATGCAGGTTGTGGTCAAATAATCAGGGCAAGGCTAGCAAGAAACTTGTCACTCATCAGAAGAGCAAAATGCAGCCTGATTTTTCCAGCCCTTATTGTAAGTAATTGCTATTCTAGCACTTAATGCAAAACCAGTTGTCTTTTCTGGTGCCTAATCCCTAGCAGATGGAGACACAAGTTTGAAGCTTAGTGCATTGGTGATTCTTCATTGTGTTGGTTGTGTGGCAATACCAAATGCGGAGCAATTGCATTAAGCAGCAGTAGCACAAACCAATGAATAACAAAGCAATCAGATAACGCCTCACAGGCACCATTTTCTTTCACTCTACATTCACGTTATTGTTAGACCTTCTGCTCCAGACTTTTCCGCACTGACCATAGCGAGATTTTCTCACTGTCTCCCTCTCATGTGGTCAGATACTTTCCTGAGTACTGCAGAACATGCGAGGTATCAGACCTCTTACTTTCTGGAAGAAGCAGATCCAGTGATGAGTAGGTTTAAAAGTTATTAACAACCCATCCCTCTTCAGAGCTGATTAGCCAGGTTGTGCACCTGAAGATTCCCAAGTGTTTTAATAAAATAGGCCGAAGTACCTCATTTATGGCTCAGTGAGGGCTTTTTTCCTAACAGTATGTTCCACACCAGGAAAACTGGTCTTCTTTAGCTTCGTAACTTGCTTCCACAATGAAGAGAGTCTTTGAAAACCAAGCGTGCCTGTTGGTTACATCAGCTGGTAACTAGTATCCAACACTGCAGGAGCAGGGAAGGGGGTATTCCAAGCCTTCAGGAGCATCCCAGTCTGCTCCACAGCCAGGTGTGCTCTTGCCTTTGGCATCGCATACAGACAAAGCACTAAGAATCAAGAGTTAAAATAAATCTGAGTTACATGACTCTCTGTCCCCTAGAGTTCCACAAATTCATCCTTAAAGTAATGTTTTTGTTGAGATTAGTTTAGATCTGTGAGTTTAAGCAGATCATGCAAGTGAATTAGTAAACCTGCAGATAAAAATCTTTAAAAAGAAACCCTGAAAACACTGCTGTTGAATGACCTCATAAAACCAAAAGGAGCATAAAATTCTCTGCATTATTATTAGAAAATACCCTTGAGTTTCATGACACATATCAGAATAGCTTTGAACAATGTTCTTCTTGCACATGCTTTCACTGGTCACAGACACGCAGTAGGAACCAGGTCAGGAACAACTCTGCTGTCCCTGTGAAACTACAGTCACCTCCATCAGGAGCCATTGTGCTTTAAGGAAACCGCCTTGTATCTGAAGCGTGAAAAAGTATAGTTTGGAAAGAGGCAGCAGCTGCCTTCACAACTCAGCTTTCCTGTTAGTGGTTAAACGAGTAGGTCCACTTGGCACTGTGACTTGGGCCAATAATTATTGATTTCTTGTCACTCTGTTATTGATAGTCTTGCTGTGTCAGGATTTCCTGGAGGAGGGAGCTACTACTATGTTTCACTTGGACAGTCTGGGCTGTTTTCTTGTTTTAATACATTCTACCATCCCTTCGTGTGCCCAGAGCATTTTTCAAAACATTTTGTTCAGTAACAGAAAGCTTGACCAGGAAAGTCCGACCATGGTGGGCAGGATGTGTGTGTGGCCCACAGTGATTCTTGGGAGCAGAAGCACAAGGAATCATAGAAACACAGAATTGTTTGGTTTGGAAGGGACCTTAAAGACCATCTAGTTCCAACACCCCTGCCACGGGCAGGGACACCTTCCCCTAGACGAGGTTGCTCAAAGCCTCATCCAGCCTGGCCTTGAACACTTCCAGGGATGGGGCATCCACAGCTTCTCTGGGCAACCTGTGCCAGTGCCTCACCACCCTCTCCGGGAAGAACTTCTTCCTGATATCTAATCTAAACCTCCCCACTTTCAATTTAAACTTGTTACCCCTTGTCCTGTCACTACAGACCCTTATAAAAAGTCTCCCCCAGCTTCCTTGTAGCCCCTTCAGGTACTGGAAGGTGCTATAAGGTCTCCCCGGAGCCTTCTCTTCTCCAGGATGAACAAGCCCAACTCTCTCAGCCTGTCCCCATAGCAGAGGTGCTCCAGCCCTCTGAGCATCTCTGTGGCCTCCTCTGGACTCGCTCAAACCAGTCTATATCCTTATGTTGAGGGGTCCACAGCTGGACAGAGCACTCCAGGTGGGGTCTCACAAGAGCAAACATGGCTTCAAATCCACAAACTATCTCCCCTTGAGCTCTGACAGAGCTGTGGAAAGAAGAAGATTTTTGAAGTTCACAGCTGTTTGCCGAGAGTGGATCATCAAGTGAGTCATTAGCAGGAGTATATACACCTAGGAAACAAGACCACCACACCCGGGCTCCTCTCTGTCTTAGACTGTCATTGCACACCGCCATAAGATGAAGGTCCTTCTACCTACATCAATCAAAATGGAGAATGACATGCTGTGCACTGCAGTATCAGCTTCAGAATGAAGCAGGAGTCCAACGCCAGCTGCAGAGGGGCTCACCTCACCCTGTCTCTGCTCCACCAACCACCACAGCAGCACATCCTCCAAGGATGATGGCACCAGCTTGGCAGTGCGGCTGCAGCACACCCGCAGCCAGGCGTTCAGCTGCCTGCCGACTGGACGTATCAGGTTGTGATGCTAAACAAGGATTCTGGGGTCCCCTGTGTTGTGCAATACCTTGTTCTCGCAGGGGTGTGTATGTAAATATGGTATGGTTTTGGTTTATTTCAAGGTGGGTGTATATATGTAAGTATACATGTATGTGTCATTTTTTCTTTGTCAGTAGCAGTATGGACACTTCCACATTCTCCCTGGCCAGTCACAGAATCGTCAAATCATTTAAGTTGGAAAAGACCTTTAAGGTAATTGAGTCCAACAATAGTTGGCAATATTTTTAGCCTAGCTCCCCATTCCTCTTCATGATGCAATTGTTCTCTAAAACATCTGAGTATGGGCTGAGGCTTGCTCCTGGGGATAGTGCTTCAGAGGCTCTCACCAGGATGCTGCTGTGCCAATGGTGCCCTGTAGGAATAAATACAATCATTTGCCATTCCATTCCCGGGCACTCTTAGCATTATCTTTTGCCTTGCACTGCTGCTGTTTCCTTCTCTCCTGCCCTTCTCACACACAGGCACTCCTGCACCAGCACCAGACTGCACAGTTTAGGTGCTTTCTAGGAAGAGGTGAGAGGGGAAAACATCTATCTCAAGCTGTGATGGAGATGACAGAGGGTACCAGAGTGATCTTTGAATGTGGTGACTTTGCCTGAGCTAGCAGAATAGGTCTAGCAACATGTGAAAGAGTTTGGTTTATGGCACGGGGCTAGTGTTTCTTAAATCCATAATCTTCCTTGTCTGCAGGGCTGGTTGTAGACATCCTGATTTTGATAATCCTGCTTAACCGTAGAACCACTTTTGTATCTCCACTGCTGCCATTTTCCAAAGTATACCACAGACCTACTCAGTTAGCTTTCCTTCAGTCCTATTGTTACGTCCTAACAATGTAGTTACAGTGCTACATTATCTCTGGGGAGAGCAAGAGGCAAGCCAACAGGAAAAGGAAAAAAGGTGTTAGTATAGCTCAGAAAGCCACTAATGCTTTAGACACGGTCTGCACTTAGGGTGCCAGTATGTTTCGTAACCTAGTTCTGAGCTGTTTTCCTGCACATCATTGGCTTGTTGGCTTAATGCTGATTTCCACCACAGTTTTACCTTCATTCACAAGGTTACCATGGAAACTTCTATGCCTGAGAAACTAGGAAGACCCAGCTGCAGGACTAGAGAATACATAAATCAGTAAGCAGGGAAGTAAGTCAGAAACAAGAAAGGGATTCAGATGTGCACCTTTTCATCAAAGCCATACCTGAATGTGTTACAGAGGACAAGAAAGCTACCTTATCCTCACAGAAGCCATGAGTTATAGAAGCAGGGCACAGGCTAATTAAGAGGATGCTGAACTAAAATCTAGAGAGCATGAGAAAGATGTATTTTTTTTGCTTGAAAAGGTTTGATTATTAATATTGTCCTAGAGGCTGATAAACAACTCGCTTTCCCCAGCCTGTCCCAGGCAATACTCTTGTCTTTCCTAGCCTTGAGATTGCAATCAACTTTGCCCCTTTCCTAGTAACATAAATTAGTTTTAACCAGCATCTCATAAGGGAATAACTCTCCTGTAGCTTCCTTCTTCCCACACAGTCTTTTTCCCCCACTTCTTCCTTCTCTACTTCTACTTCTTTCTCTAATTCAATAAATCAGAATTTGATTTGCAAGCTTGATCTAGTATGTGCACTTAGGGATACACTATGTGGTATTTTTTGGTACGTAATTTTTTTTTGTAAAAATGAGGGACACACTGCACACAAAGAAGGGGATTCTGCCTCTGTCAGCTGCAAACTGTCAGATACTAGCAGCAGCACAGAGCATCTTGTACTCTATGGGTGACAGACAAGAGTCTGGGGAATGAAGTGTTCCAAAAGTGGGCATAGTTGTTTTCCCCTCTTGGCTGTTTACCACTAAACTTAATACCAACAAAATTTATTGTCTCCACTTAATAAATATGGTGAAATACTTTACATGGTCATCTTGATTAAGTCACTGATGGTCCTAAAAGAATTAAGGCACAAAAATAATTAAACTACTTGCTTAGGAAAGCACTTTCTTGTCTTCTCTCTCTTCAGCATACCTTGACTCTCACCTAGGGCATCTATGGCAGCTTTTCTGCTGGTTGGTAGTCATATGCTCACACCATGCACTGTATTGAGTAAATCTTGGGAGTAAAAATGAGGACTGCACCTCTCCTTTCCTCAAACCAACCTGCCAAATGAATTGACTCCACTTCTCAGTGACCTTCCAGGGGTACAGTTGCAGTCTAATGCTCCCTACTTAAAACATGAGCTATTTTGTCAAGGGTAAGGCCCCATACAATCTTACTTTCAATAATGTCTCAGGAGACTGGAGGTTAAAATCATGCCATTTGTAATTACTCTGTATAGAATACAGCAGACACAGCCTGTGCTCAGACAAACAGAAAGCAATCACTTAGTTCTTAAAGCAAGTCTTCTGATCACTTCATTGCCTAAGAAGTTAGTTTTATTATTTTATCAACCCTTTGTAATCCTTTCCTGTGGTGAAGTCCTATTTTCCACTCCTGTCCTTCTGAAAAGAGAGTCTCTGTCTTTGCAAAATTTTCTTTTTCTTGCTCTGAGTTGTTCATGGTGTCAAGGTTTCATGGAAGTACTTGAGTTTTCATTAGTCAGGTATTTACACAGCAAAATTCCTGTTTGACTTTATGCACAGTGGACTGAGAAGCATAAATTCCTACAGAAGAAAAAAAAGAAATTATAGCTGCTAATGTGAGAAAGGCAGCTCACAGGGATTCACATCATCAGGAAAGTCAATTTGCAGCAAGTCACTGCACCAGAAGAGATATGAGGCTAGGGCTGCTTCATACTTGGGGCGCCTGTACTTCCCCAGTCTAATATATGGTGTTTCAGTCAATCGTTCTTCAAAGGGATGACCCCAATTCATAATTATTCTTAGTCTTTTCCCCAAATTTTTAAAGTTTTCATGATTCCTTCTTCTATGCCCCAGTCAAAATACACAATTTGGATTTTGATACCAGTCAAAACAGGTTTCTCAAACTGCCTGTGTCTAGCCATGAAACTAGGAAGCTATTCTTCCAGATCAAGTTAGAAAAATAAATCTTTTGGAAAGAGGACTTTTAATACCTTTGCCTTGGTGCTGCATGTCAATATGCAGTAATTCCAGAGGACAGGCTTTTGCCTTTTGGTCTCAGGATAACACTACCGACCAAAACTTACTATGAGATTCAGAGACCTTATTACCATGTGTCTATTAATAATTGCTAGGTATATTTTTAAAAGGTAGCAGAAAAACAAAAACAAAACCAAAAACAAAACAACACTTTAGGAAATTCAAGATAAACAAAATATCACGAATATTCTAACCCAAGTTAACAAGTTACATGTTTTATGGGATATTCTTGATGCCTATAGATAGATGGACATATATAACCCCTTCTATGATATGCAAAGGACACCGAAGAATTTTGGCAGAGATTGTCATGGAAGGAGTTTTATGTTCATCAGATGCAGAGCTGGAGCACAGTGGGGACCTGGGGATCTTCAGCATGTCCTCAGGGAACCCTTCCTAGCAACATAAATTTGCATGCCCTGAGGCTGCTTTAAGGTTAGATCAGTCTCTGTGTACTGCCTGGCAGAGAAAAGGCAGGCTGGAGCCACTTTGGATGCCCAATATCAGCTTCTAACAATTGAAAAGACTGCTTGCCAAGTAGACTGGAAAGGACATTGACTAGAAATGGAAAAAGATCACTAAGTAAATGATATTGGATAATCTCATTAATTTGTTCTGACAAAGAAATCTTACAAATACTGTAAAAGCCCAAATACTGCAAATATGTAGATAATGCTCAAAGAGTTGACACTTGTGAAAGGGGTGATGAGAACAGCAGTAGTTCTGCAAAAGCAAAGTATCACTTTGAGGAACACTTACAAGAAAAAAATCAGGTCCTACAAGAAAAGCCACTGTGCCCTGGAGCTGCTAATTGCAAGGATTTCTATTTAAATATATATTTTGGTATATAAATATTTATTTTCCCACAGCTTCCAAGAGGTGAGAAACATGCTTCATTTTCTTTCATCGTCCTTGACATTTTCTGGTGCTGTTCTTGTGTTATCTGCATCAGTTTAAACCATTTCAGCTGTAGAAATTATATTTATATGCAGATTTGCTTCACATACTATTGTCTGCTTTTAACAGTATTTGAGTAGCTGAACATTCTAGATTTGCTGGTAATATACAATTGTTTTACTATGTGATTATTTTCATCGTGGTGCCTGCCTGCCTGTTCTTCAGTCTTGGCATTGGCTCAGATACTCACTGTTTACACTGTGTTATGCTTTGTTAAAAAGCTTCTGTTTGGTAGCAGAAAGACCAGTTTTCCATCTGACTTATCCTGAATGCTCCACTCTGAGGACCAAGTGGACACCTTTGCAGCTGCAAAACAGAGAGGGTCCAGGAAAGATGAGAGCTCAATACACAAGTATAGATGGGAAGATACTCAAGAAGAACAACGAGAAGGCAAAGGTATTTTCTTGGCATGCAGTGCTGGGAAGAATATAGCAATACACAGAGGTTCTTCTGGCTCCATAGCAAGGACATGGAAAAGCACTCATGTTATAGGTTAAATAACCTACAGCTACTGCATTATAAAACTTAGGCACGTTCTCCACACCCTTCTATTTGCATTTGAACTTTTGCATCTGAAAGCTGCCTCCTCTTACACCTGATCAATATAAATAGGAGCGTTAAAAGACATCTCAGCAGCGTGATCATTAAGTCTTCATGGAACATCATTGAGATTTTAGGTAGAAGTTCTATTCTATGGGCACTGAACATTGCTATCCGTTCCAGAAGATAAAAGTCACAAATCTTACTAATAGATTTTCACTTTCAGGACAGAATATTTAATGAGATTTTATTTCAGACCCCAACTTAAAACCTCAGATTTTATGGAAAGCGATACCTTTCTAAATCCTTCTCAGGAAAATGAGAATTGCTCACTCACGTAGCTAAGCCCTATTCTGTCTTGCTGCTTCCAGCATCTAAATCCAGCTCAGAGCTACAGGGTAGCAAACGCCTGCAGCCCATAGGCTGTGACATTGCTGTTAACAGCTGGTTACATCTTTATCATCATTTCTGTTTATTCTAAATTCTGTGATAAATGGATGAATGTGAAAAGGAAACGCAGTCTCAGCTGCACTGGTTAATGGTATCCCGCTGCTAGAGGTGATCCAGCATAGTGCCTAGCAGCACCTAGTTTATAAACATTCATGTTTTTGTGGACAAGTTTAAAAGGTCAGAGGGTTACACTAGAGTGAAAGGATGAAATCCTATACCCCAGGGGAGAGGCGTGATCCATGTTTGCAGGATTGGGGTCAGTTTTGCTGACCAAGTTCCTGAAGAAATGTCACCTTGCCCTCTCAAGGATTCCATAACAAGTCCATTTTCTTATAATTGGAATTGTGGAGATTAGAAGGACTCGTACATATGCAACTCAAAATGTAAAGCAAAATGCCATTCATTATCAAAAAGTCAATATGGTTTAGAACAGTTGCTTCAGGAATCACTTTTCTACAGAATCCTCTTGGAATATCATTTCCCATAGGGTTTCCCTATAAAAACAAAAATTAAGAAAAACCAAAAATTTAGACTGGTGTAAAGCGATTTACATTCCAGCTTCAATGGTTTCCCCTCCTCTCTTTTATTCCACAGGTACAGCGGAATGCAAACATGATTCCTGTTGCTACCACCTCAATTTCTATCCGTTCTCTTTTTGGCACATGGATTTTCCCTCTCCCTCTCTAGTGTGCCTGCCTGGGTATTTAAACAAAGTAGACCCTAAATAATAGACTCCTAGAGGAGTATCCTGGATTATAAGCATTATACCAAATTATAGGGTCAGAAGTATCAGATTCAGTGACAGACAGCTTCTAGTTACAGAGACCATCAACTCGCTACCTTGGAATTTCCTCACTTACTTTCCTCAACAGCTTACGTTTAATCAATACAAGGAAAAATAACAGTACAAAAGCTCTCAGTGGCATTAGGCCATCTAGTAATTTGCAGACAACAGCAGAAGTGTATTGACATTGCGATGACTGCTCCTGTACGAGACTGGCATAACTAGCTGTCGAGGGGCAAAACCTCTGCGGAGGCACAGCCATGAAGTTGTGATTCATACCGCAGCTCAGTTACAATGCATCTGCAGTATTTCTGGTGGACATTCATTTTCTACCTTACGTGATTTAAGAGGGAAAACATTTCGCTTTTTGGAATAAACTCTTTAAAATGAGTGAGGACAACAGGACCTAATTCTGGTTCTGTCCCTACTTTGTGTTCTTTTCCTCTTTTTGTGTTGTTTTTGGGTGGGTTTTTCCCTACTCCCTAACTAAACCTGCCTGTACTCCCAACAGTGGACCGAGATCAATCACAGCCTGTAGGCATCATCAGAGAGGAAGAGGGGACTGAAAATGAAGTGGTGAGCGATTTCCAAGCACACCCATGTTTCCAGAGCAGGGAATGTCCAACCCAATGCATATTCACTAGGAGGTTTGCTTGTCTGTTTCCTTGTTTTTCCGCATCAAAATGGTCTAAGGCCTTTGGATTACCTGTCTTTAAAGTTCTACAAGCAGCTAAGCAGAAAGCACTTAGAACTGAACATTGCAAGTAAGCTTAAATAATGGGATTTTTTAAAAATACTTGAAATGGATGTTTTGTCAGCAGCAATGCCAGTTAAGGTTCATACAGTTAGGGAAAGGGACATCTCAATGTCATTAGCAGAGTCACAGAATACCTCACCTTTCTTGTTTAGGTCAGCCTTTAGCCATGTTTTTCTATGGGCATCAGTTTGCACTCATTCCCACAAGTCTTTAATCAGCAAAACACTCACCATTAAAGCAACGGTCTTAAACTGCGGTGCGTGCTCTTATGAAAGGTAATCCGGCTTCATTTTCACCTGCTTCCCAAAGATGTTTCAGCTCAGCTGTAGTCTGGGCAGACCTTTCCTCCTCAGAATTTTTGCTAATAATCTTACCCATATTACCAATCCCAATTTTTTTCTAGTAGACACAATTTAAGACCCTCATGTCAGTTAGTTTTAATAAACAACTTTTTTTTTTTGAGTTGTATGCCATCTGTCAAGGTTGTTGTTTTCCATTTTCAAGAATTTTACCTTTACATTTTCTATTTATGTTATTGATCTAGCCTGGGGCAGCTGAAAATACCCTTGGGGATGACAGCTGAGCTGGGCAGCAACCTGGCTTCTGGAAGGGGAATTAGATTAAAAATGGGAGAAACATTTTATTAAAAATTCATCCCTTTCTCTGTACCTTAGCTCCTTTCCTCCATCCTGACTGCCTCCCTTCCTCCTTTCTCTTTCTTTCTCTTTCCTGCCTTCCCTCCTTCCATTTTCCTTCCTTCTTTCCCTCTGTATCTACCCCCAACTTTCTCTGTCTCTCTCTGTTCCACAGTCCCGCATGTTTGTCTTCATCCCATGTTACAATGCAATCCCTGCCTAAATGTTGCCACTGACTTGATTTTTTTTTTTGCATTCCTCCTAACAATTGATTTTCTTCATAACGCATTACACATATTATGTGACTACGTGCATGTTTATTGTAGTCTGCTTCAGAGAGGAAGAAAAGCCAAATTCTGTCCCCTTGGGACAGGTGAGGAATCTGTCCCAAGTTGGTGCAGACATCCGCAGCTGCCTGTCTCTGGGGCACAGTGTTGGAGGGTGATGATGTTGGAGGTTGCCACTTTCTGTCCTCAGCCCTTCTCCCACCTGCATTGCTACCCATGGGCTCCCTTCTGTACTCAGGAATATGGGCCAGCACCCCAGAGCTCTGCAGGGGCCCCGAAGAGCACGCCGGCTTTCCCTCACTGCGGGTGTCCTTTGGGTGGGCTGGGGTTGAAGGAGTCATGAGGTTGCCTGCACCCTCCTGCCTGCTCTGACAGGAGGATGGAGTCACAGTCCCGTGCTGCAAGAGCCAACACCTCACTTCAGCAGCTCCTCTTTAATTAGATTTTTTCCCCCCTCTACATCTTTTTTAATGTGCAGTTCCCAGATTCCTCCACAGTCAGCTATCCCTTTTATTCCTTCTGGAAAGCAATATATATAGCGCAGGGCTATAAATAAGACTAGCAATGTCATGGTAACCATGGTAACCGGTAGGTTTCAAACATGGATGTGTGTGAGATTTATAGGAGGCTGCCCTCGACTTTACAGCCAGATGATCTGTGCTCTTTCAGATTACACTGCTTGGAATTTGGATTTCTCACCTGGCATAATTTTTTTCTTAACACTGAACAAAGGACTGGAGTTTTTTTCCTATTTTTTAAAATAAATGGGCATTTAAAAGAATGCCTGAACATGGATGCCTTTGTTGGCTGCTGTTTGCAACGACATTTTGAAAACTTTTTCATTTCAGATAAAGGCAGCAGCTGTTCTTGCTCACCATCCATTATGCCTCATCTCTTCTTGTGAGGGGCAATTCAACCCACTGCAAGGATGAGGGATGTATTCTGATCTTTTGGGCTGGGCAGAATAGCAAAAGCCCAACTTTGTAAAAATAAATGCTGCAACTGAAACTCCAAGAAGACTCAGCTGGAATCTGACAATAGTATAGTAAAATGGTGCTGCTGGCTTCCCTAGGAGTTGTGGCCATGACACAATCTGCATGTGAAGCACACTGTCCTCCTGCAACAGCAAAGCTGCATCTGTGGGTCCCCCGATGTTCACGCAGCCACAGCAGCTCTCCGCCGGCTGCACAAGCCAGCCTGGGAAGCAGGGAGGGTGCTCAAGCAGCCCTTCCCTGCAGACCTCTGCGCAGCTGGCCTGAGACCAGTCACGGCGGTGGCAGCAGCAGAGACATCCCTTGCGTGTGTCCTCGGGAACTTCTCCCCACCGTGACTTATTTATTACTCTGCTCTTGTGGAAACAGTGATACCAAAGTCTACAGCAACCCCTAGGGTAGTGGTACTGTAACACGTTTGGGACCATCGCTGGGGAATGGCCCAGCATTCTGCTTAATTAGTGCAGACAATAATTACAGCCAGGGACATGAAGCTCTTCAAGGTAAGAATACATGTTCATATGCAAATAAACTGAGTGCAAAATCAAACCCTGAGCAGTTAGCACTGGCAAGTTACATCGCAGGAAAAGCTCTGGGAAAAGCCACGCACAGTTCCCATGTCACAGAGAAGGAGTGCAATCACCTCCCCTCTCTGTGGAGGTGCTCAAAGCCAGAGAAGGAGGGAGAAACGCCACAGTCTTAGGTTTTTTTCCTACTAGGATCCTGCCACAACTGCTGCAGCCAGCAGAGCACTGCACACTTGGCTGGACTTCACAGGGGCATGCAGTGCAATCAGCTGTGTAGAGAGCTGGTTGAGGTCTCTCTCCTCTTCACTGCTTGGGAAGAGAACCAGTTGTACATATTTCTAGACAGTAGCTGGACATGGGGCATATAGGGCTCCCCCAGCAGTAGAACTGCTCTTGTTCCATGAACTTTGGTAAGAAGAGACCTGAACTCTGCTAGCTGAGCTCTTTCAGCTACTGTGTGGATGCTGCTTGGACAAAAATATGAAACTTTCACAGTCTCAAAGGTTGATCAGTTTGAAGAGTTTAGAGACAGATGCTGCAAAATGATGCAGCTCTCCACAGAAGGATTTGGGAGTGGCATCTGGGAAACGCGGTAATGCACTGCTGTTCCATAGTTTCAGGTTCGTTGGCAGACCCTTGGAGGTGGATTTGAGGAAGGAAACAACAATGTGCAGGGTAGGGATGGACTGGCTGTTCTGCACACAGGCATTGCAGCAAATGGGAATTGCTGTGAAAGGCAGATGCTTCTCAGTCCACGTTAATGGAGGTGTTTGAAAGATGATGCTAGCTTCAGCGGACTTCAGGAATTCCCGCCACTCAGCGTCACTTGCAAGCTTTTTGTGACTGGAAATAGATGTGGATCCATTAGAAAACATTGCTTGCATGCATTTTGTGTGTGTTTGTGAGGTGTGCAGCACTTGGGGGGAAGCAATATGAGCCATAGTGTTTCTTTTTACTCCATCAAGACTTGCCGAAGGCCTGAATTTATGCAAATATACTGCAGGAATTTTCCTCTCTTCCAGCAGCGCACAAGGCATGCGTGCTGCCTCTAGCGAAGCCGCTGTCTCTGCAATTTTTGCTGCCCTCGGCAGGAAGCGAGTTCAGCAATGCCCACCTCAAGCCCCTGCGCTGCATCTGTCAGCGAAGAATGCTCTTCAGCTGCCAACAGTGCCACCAAGGAGATTCGCCATGCAATGCGAGATGCTCACTTTACCGGCCCAGTGACCCATAACCATCGCCACAGATTTTCAGTGAGAGGTTGTTGGCTTGTTAAAATGGCCATGCTCCCCTTGATAAGCAAGGGCATAGAAAGGTGGCAAGGTCGCAGCAGATCAATAAGAGTTCCAAAGCTGCCCTGTGCAGATGGTGAGCCTTGATCTTGTAAGCAGTCACAGATATCCATTTTCCCATTGACCTCGTCGCGATTGCTGATGCCAGTAAAGTCCTTTGCCTGTAGTGCCAGCCCCGGTGTTTGTTGGACAAGAATATAGAGCCTCAAGAGGCATGGCAGAGGCAAGTCTTTAGATTCAAGGCAGGCTTAGACTCAACGACTGAGAAAATACATCCTTCTTTACCTTCTTCCGCAGACAGCTGTCAAACCTGTTGCTGGTACTGACCTGCCAGTCTCTTGCACATTTTCTTCACTCTGACACCAGTAACACATCTCCAAATTGCTGACATTTATTACCTATGAGAAAACGCTAGTATGTCCTTGAACTTTCCAGCACAGACTTGTGTTAGAATAATCTCTCTGCCAGAGAGCCATTATCCCATCATTCATTTTGAAACCTGCTTGCAGACAAAAGCAGAGTGGTTTGATGCTGTGAACAACCTCAGGACAAAGATGAGCACTGTCATATTCAAAACGCCTCAAACACCCACTTTCTGGAATCTTTCCCTTCCCTTTCCTTAAATAACAGACCCAGTTTCTTATTTGTTTTCAGCTGACCTTGCTCACCTGAAGGCAAAAGAAGACACCCATTTCTACTGGCTGAGGTTAAAAAAGTTGCCAATAACAGGGGTAAAGGCAAGGAAACAGTGGTGGACCATCTTTTCTTACACTCTTAAAATTTCTGTCATTCCAGTCAGGCATTATAATTGTTCCTGACATCTTTTTTTCTCTTCCCACAGATTCAGACTAGAAACTTGGGTTCACCTACAGTTCCCCCAATTCCTGCTTCACTGTGCATCTGACTGTAAACCACTTATAACACAGACGAGCAGTCTGCCTATCTGAAATGACTTCTGCATGAGTCTACTTTATAGTTGTAGTAGGTTTACAAAGAGAAAAATGTTGCGAGTAGCTCGCAAATGTTTTCTCTCAAAGCAAACTTTCACATTTCAGTGTAAGCAGCTGGCAAAGAGAGCTACTGTTTCCATGGCTAGGGACCCAGACCTTGCTCCACTGTTGGCTTACCAGTTTTTCACTCATGTCAGGGAAACTCTAGGCTAGAAATAATTGCCATTGGAAGAGTCATACTTGGTCTTCCAACTGCACAAAGAAGCAAAATGCTCCCTTTGATGTTAATCAGTGGCTGGTATAGCCTGGTGTGGCATATGGGGGCAGAAGGCCTGATCTGATGGGTTCGGGACACATCCTATTAGCATTTATGCCACCCAACACCTGCTCCTCGTCATCTTCAATCTCATCTTTATCCTACAAAGACTGATCTTTGATGTTGTATGAAATTTCTGGCAGGGGGGGAGTTTTGTTGTGTGATTCACACGTAACACGGAGTACAGCAGAAGCCAGGCTAGTCTGGGCAATACAAATTCTGAGCAGTTCATATCTGAATCCACTTGAGCCTAGCCAAAAACATGCATGTGATTTTCAGAAGTATTAAGTAACTTATCGATGGGTGACTTTGCTTCTGGAATTTTATTAAGCATTTCTCTGCATCTTTTGAAGCCAAGATCCATTTGAAAATCCATCCTGCGTGTCCAAAAAAAAGAAAACACTGGACCCCAGCTTTGAAAGAGGATGGGTAGCATCAGTTATCTCTTCTAAAAGCAGTTTCCTCATTTCTGGGAAGGAAGACACATATGGGAAGGGCAGCAGGACTTTGTGTAGCCACAGCAGCTGGAGGAACTTCTCAGCATGGGTTGTCTGGACCCCAGGCTGCCAATGGGCTAGGTGTACAGGAGCTTAGTGCTTTCCGAGGCATTGCCTTCAGGAACCAGTCCTACACAATGTTTGTCCCTGCCTGTACTGTGCTGTCCTGAACACCTTATCCCATTCATTCATTACTTTCTGCTTCGGCCTTTCGGGGCGATTCGCATGTGTTGAAGCGCTGCTTCAGTGACGATAACAATTATCTGCGTAATAAACTGACTTGATCCAGGATGACAGATGGAAGGGAAAGTGAGAAAAGAACTAAAAAAGGGCACACAGATGAATAGTTTGGAAGGGGAGAGAAAGCAGATGGAAGATAAAATTCATTAGTTTAGAGTAACTGTATTGATCCCCTCTTTTTCTCACAAGCTGCAGCTAACTTTTACTGCTCCTGCTTGTAATCCTGCTCTCCCTGATGGGCCTTTCACATTTGCTACCCTTACAATGCAGTACTTGGAGCATGCCAACAGCAGCTCTTTGGTTTACTTGTAACAAAGGGAAGCCACAGCCAAACTGCCTTTTCAGCTGGGCAACCAGCCAGCAATAAATTCAGGTGGAGATCCAGATATTGGAAGGCATTACTTACTGGTTTCAGCCATACTGAGACTGTTAATTGGAAAATAGGAGCATATGTCCTTTTTTTGTCCAAGCAGTTTAGTGAGCCACTTGGGTACAAAGCTAGAAAGCTCAAGTCCCTCCAAGCTCCAACAATGGCCACATAAATGTGTTTCTTAAACAATAATTCAAATATTTCTGTTCCACAAGAAGGGCTGTCGGAAGTGGGCAGGATTCCCTGGAGCAGATGGATGAATCTAGACAACATTCGAGGGGTTTCAGACACGGCCCTGTCCTGGCGAGAGGTTCTATGGCAGAGAGATTGCCTGCATGGCAGAAGGACCTGACCTCCCAGGTCCACTCACCCCAGTGAGACGAGCAGAATTCGGCAAGGAAGCCACTCTCAGCCACCAGCAGTGGCCACTGCTTTTTTGCCACCCTTTGCCAGCACTGATCGCCGTCCCAAAAGTGTCTTCTCCCACTGGTTCATCTGCAGACACAAAGAAATACCTCTTGGAGCTAATTTGGAAAGGCTCAGAATGGATTCCCAGGGCTGGGACCCTCTTTTCCATGCAGCTGTCAAGACAGCAAGGCAGGGCCGAAGCCCAAGGGGAAGCTGGTCCTAGACCATGCACAGGGATGGACCAGGGCATGCTAAAGTAAATGCTAAGGCAGTAATTTAAGTTAATTGAGCTTTGGATCTGGCCCATAAATGGCTTCTACATCGTAAAATGATGATTTTGCATGTTGCTAATTTGACTAATTAATTTGACTAATTCTATGTGCTGTAGAACTGTTGATATAGAGGAAGCAAATGTTTAATTTAAAAGCTAATTAAAAAACACCAGGTTGTGGTCAAAAATGTAGCAAGATGAAATGGGTATTTGCCGATCAATTAGGTTTCCTCATTTTCAGTGGAAGAAGGCAGGTTTGGTAAACTCAGGAAACAGACACTGTGCATGAGCGGGGAGCAAGAGAGACAAATAATTTCTGACATAACCAATGCTGATTCTTTTCTACCAAGCCATTGGTGAAGCTCCCCTCTTTCCTACAGTGAACAATTAGAATATTGTTTTCCCCTTGTTTAAAGGAGTTTGGAATTTATGGCTCAAAATGTTGAGAGTATTTAAATATAAGTGCTGACATCTGGCCAAATACTTTTAAGTTGGCCATAAAAGGTTACTTTGTGAGGTTACTAACTGTATTAAGATTGGATTGCTTTGTCAAAGTCTTTGATTAGAAGTACTTCAGGAAATTTCATTTGGAGCTTTCATTAGAAGGAGGATTTAGGGGTGGTTTGTACAAGCATGCACTTGTATACGTTTCTTTCTTTGTAACGTGCTGCACGAGTACACTCTCTGTAATTAGCTATAGCAATAAATTGTGCAGGCTACATTGCTTCTTCAGCTCTTAGTGCCCATTAAACCAATTATCAGGAGAAGTCAGAAGAATGCTTACGCTGCAGTTTTCAGAATTTATGTTTTCAGGAAACAAGGGTAGGAAAACGTGTGTTTAACATTCACCACAAGTACGTTCTCAGTTGTTCACTGAGGTAAGGAGGGGAACACACAGACTTCCTCCACCCAGGGCTACACCCACCGGTCCATGGTCATTGTCACTGAAGAAAGAGCAGGGTCTAAACCAAGGACAGATTTATGTGAACCCCACTTTGCAGTCTTTATCTTAATGACTGTAGTGTACCCAGAATTTTTAAAAGTCTAGCACTGTAAGAGCTGGTTCTGATTAAGAGAATTAGGCTGAATTTGAGGTTATAGCCAAAGATCTGTTCTTTCCACCTCCTCATTCAGGGACTCATCTGCAGGACATGTTTCCTCGGAGCAAGTCTCAAGGCTGGTGTGGCCACAGAAACTAAGTTAATACTGAGGTGGGAAAGAGATGAACTGCCATGTTGCTGCAATGTGGGACATGGTTGGGGCAACTGTTGCTCTGTACATAGGCCTCTGGCTATTCTTCATGTGAGTCATGGGAGGTGTCATTCTGAGAAGGTATTTTGCCATTTTATTTTGGGGTGGTAAGTTGTCTCATCACAGATTCACAGGTTCACAGAGTGGTAGGGGTTGGAAGGGACCTCTAGAGATCATCTAGTCCAACCCACCTGCCAGAGCAGGATCACCTGGAGCAGGTCACCTTTGTTACATATCCGCACCCACATGATG